>NW_025969231.1:0-4252 GCF_021869965.1 Rhincodon typus
CTTCACATTTTCCCGCATTATACTCCATTTGCCAACTTGTCGCCCATTTATCAATTTCTCTCCATAAACTGTAACCCTCATGAAACTTGACTGTTATCCCTTTTTTATGAAATCCTCCCTCATTCTTCTAATCTTTTCGTTGGGAACACTGGGCAACACGACATATACGTAATTGCTACCTTTTTAATGGGCATTCTTTCAAATGACTGGGAGAAGCTTACTGTCCATTGTTCAGAATCGAGACAACTTATCCATCAAGCTGCGTTAGCTTTTCCGGCCCAAAGTCTCATTGTGGCAGTGCAGCAGCACGGAAGGAAAGAAAAGGAAACGAATCCTGCTGTCTGCATCTCACTAACTCTTGGCCATTCTTTGCCATGTGTCAAAGACCTGCTGATCTGTTCAGTGACATGAAGTCCCAAGGTGGAAACTCCCAGAAACCCAAATAGTTTTCCCCCTGAATTCACTGCTGACCTCCACAAGGGATAATGTGTAGCAGGGACAATGCACAGTTATCCTCGGCCAGGAGGAGGAGATGTTGTGAATTTCTACCCTGGACTGACAGTTATGGATTTTATGAATTTGTGTTACAGGATATTACAAGTGGACTTTCAGGTGGGAATCTCAATAATTGTAACACCAAACTCTGACAGAATTACTCAGTTCATCAGGACCTGGATATTCGCATTGTGTGTGAGTATTGTGTTCCTGCTCATTCCCATTTGCCGTGTAAAATTTCTCTCTTAAATCACCCCATTCTCTCAATAGATCTTCCCTAAAACTTTCAATATGTGTCCTGTAATCCTTTTTTATGATCAGTTGATGAGTATACGTTTTATCATCCATATGTATATCTTTTGTAAACACCTCTATCAAAGGTCCCCTCAAATTCCTTTCTTACAAGGAGAACAATCTCAGTTTCCCCAAACACCTGATTCCCCAATGACTGTTTGCTGTCTATAAGGCACTCATCCGGATTGTGTTGGAACATTTTCCACTTACCCGCATCAGTGCAGCCCCAACAATATTAAAGAAACTGAACATCCTCCAGATGAAGCACTGTGTCAGAGTGGTGTCCCATCCACCACATTCAACATGCCCCTCTTCACCACTAAGGCACAGTAGCATCACTGTGCCAAAGGTAAAGTCACCATTGTCCTACCTGACCATAGGTCTGGTTTAACCTGAAGATTACCACACCCCAGGCGAGGGGAAAGGTTGGAAAGGAGAGTCCATCAATTGTAGATGGATATTCTCGATATGTACCAGCAACGCCCAAGTCACATGAAAGAATAATGTCAAAAACAGCCCTAACCATGCAACTAAAAACCCTCTTCCTACAAATCATTCTGTTAAATCTCCTCTGCCCCCTATCAGGGACCCTCCCATCCTTCACAATGTGTGGGTGATCTTTGGTTTGCACAGACTCAGCTCGTCTCTGTTCCTGTCTGTGATGTTATCATGCTGTGACAATTGCTCTGAACCTCACTGTCTGTAAGGTGGTAGACACAGAGATCCTCATAACATTTAAGACATATTTAGATGCACACTTGTGATGCCACCGCAGACAAGTCTATGGGCCAAGTGCTGGAAATTTAGATTAGAATAGTTAGGTGGTGGTTTTTAACCGGCACAGGCTGGATGGGCCACAGAGCCTTTTTTTGTACTGTAGACCTCCGAGACACTTCACATAGGAAGATGCCAAACAATATTTCAAGCCAGTTCAGAAAAGGAGATATTAGAATAAATGACTCATGATTGGTCAATGTTTTCAGGAGAAAAGTGAGGTATAGAGATGAAGCGGTTTACCAGGATATTCTGGAGCTTGAAGCCCAGGAAATTGAAAGTGCCGCCATCAAGTGGAGGAGTAAAAATGGGGTATCATCATAAGCATTGTATTAGAGGAAAGCACATCATTGAGATTTGTGAGGCTGGAGGATATTAGAGACAGGAAGGGTTCTGAGAGTGGAGAAGATTACTAAAATAGGGAAAAGTGTGAGGTTGGAGGAGGTTACAGAAATGGTGAGGATTGTGAGGCTGGATTGGATTTCAAACAAAGGGAGCTTTGTGAGGGTAAAGACAATTACAGAGCTAAGGAAGTTTATATGGGCTGGAGGAATTTACAGAGATAGGAGGGTGTTGAGGCTGGAGGAGATTAGAGATAAGGCGGTTTGTGAGACTGGGGGAATCTAAATATGGACAGATGGTGAGAGTTCTGAGGCTAGGGGGAGATTCCAACGACAGGCAGGTCGTGAATCTGGAGACGGATTCCAGCGATGTGGAGGGTGGTGAGGCTCGAGGGTGATGCCTGCAATAGTGCAGGTAGTGAGGCTCAAGGGTCATTCTCATAATAGGGAGGGTAGTGAGGTTTGAGGTATGATTCCTGCGATAGGAAGGGTGGTGAGGCTCCAGGGTGGATTATCGTCTAAACAGCACAGTGGTGTACTTACAGCACATGGAGTTCACCACCACTTCCTCCAAATCAAATAAAAATGGGCAATCAATATTAGTCTGGGCAGCAAAGACCACATCCCATAAGTAAATTAAAATTATGATGGGTTTCTGGTTTGGAGAGAGCTAGCAGAAGCTCAGATAATTCTCCTTGGGGCTGATTAGCAATGATTTAGTCAAGTAGTAGATTTGTTTCCAGGATAGTAGTTTGCAGAGAAAGAAAAATTATTAACATTGTGGCAACGTTTGGTAACCGCAGAATACAACATTCAGATAATTGGCAAATAATGCAGGGTGGAAATGTGAAGATTACTTGACTCAGCAAGATCCCAGGATTTGGAACAGTCTGAATGGCAGCTGGATGCAGATTCAGCAGTTATTCTCAAAAGAGATTTGGGATTTTAACTTTTCAAGGAATGATTAAGAGGGCCGTGGACAAATGGCAGGGGAATTGGGTTAGATTTGCAGCACCTCGAGAGTGAGAGTAAAGCCTTTGACAGGGTTCCATATGGTAGACTAACTAGTAAAGTTAGATCACATGTGATTCAGGAAGAGCTTGCTAATTGGAAACAAAATTGGCTTAGTTGTGGAAGAGAGCATGATGCTGGAGGATTTTTCAGAGTGGAGTTCTGTGACCAGCGGTGTTCCACAGCAATCGGTATAGGGTCCACTTTTGTTTCTCATTTATATTAATGATTTGGATGAGAATTTAAGGGACAAGATTAGTAAGTTTGCAGATGATACTAGAATTGGTGGTATAGTGGTTAGTGAAGGTTATCTAAGATGACAGCGAGATCTTGATCAATTGGGTCAATGGGTTGAGGAGTGGAAGATGAAGTTCAATTTGAATAAATGCGAGATATTGTATTTTGGTAAAATGAACACGGGTAGGACTTGCACAATTGATGGTTGCACCCTGGGTAGTGTTGTGGAACAGAGAAATGCTGAGATTCAGGTACATAATTCTTCGAAGTTTATGTAGACAGGTAGACAGGGTGGTTAATAAGTTGTTTAGCACACTTGCCTTCATTGCTCAGACCTTTGAGTACAGGAGTTGGGATGTTATGTTGAGGTTGTACAGGACGTTGGTGAGGCTTCATTTGAGGTATTGTGTGCAGTTCTGGTCGCCCTGTTACAGGAAGGATATTATCATTAAACTGGAGACAGTTCAGAAAAGACTTGCTGGGATGTTGCCAGGAATGGAGGGTTTGATTATCAAAATAGACTGCCAAAGCTAGGACTTTTCTCACTGGAGCTTCGGAGGTTCAGGGGTGACCTAACAGAGGTTTATAAAATCATGAGGTGCACAGAATATGTGAATAGCAAGGGTTTTTTTCCCTAGGTTGGGGGATTTCAAGACAAGGGGACATATGTGTAAGGTGAGAGGAGAAAGACATATGAAAAAAAGACATGAGGGACAATTTTTTTTTACAGTGGTTCATGTATGGAACCAACTTTCAGAGGAGGTGGTGGATGCAGGTACAGTCGCACTGTTTAAAAGACATTTGAATAAATACATGTCTAAGAAAGGTTTAGAGGGATGTGTGCCGGATGCAGGCAGATGGGATTAGTTTAAATGTAAAACTGAGATACTTAATATAAATTTCAGAGTTCTAAATTGGAGTAAGGTCAACTTTGACGGTATTGGGCAAGAACTTCCAAAAGATGATCGGGAGAGGCAATTCACAGGTAAAGGGATGCTTGGAAAGTGGGAGGCCTTCAAAAATAAAATAAGGAGAGTCCAGAGACAGTATATTCCTGTTCATGTGAAGGGCAAGGCTGGTAAGTGTAGGGGATACTGGAT
>NW_025969231.1:4352-4812 GCF_021869965.1 Rhincodon typus
GTGGCTCTGGTCAAGAAAAAGAAGGCAGCACATGCCAGGTATTGACAGCAGGAATTGGGTCAATCCCTCAAAGTATAAGGGCAGTAGGAGTATACTCGAGGGAAATCAGGACGGTGAAAAGGAGACATGAGCTATCTTTGGCAAATAGGGTTAAGGGGAATCCCAAGAGATTCTGAAACTACATTTAGGACAAAAAAGCAACGAGGGAGAAAATAGGGCCCCTTTAAAGATCAACAAGGCAGTCTCTGAGTGGAACTGCAGGCTGAGATCGTAAATGAGTATTTCACATTAGTATTTACTGCAGAGAAGGATATGGAAGCTGGAGAACTTGGAGACATAAATATGAGTCATAAAAAGTGTCCATATTACAGAGGACCACGTGGTGGACGTCTTAAAATGCATAAAGGTGGATAGGTCCCTTGCACCTGATCAGGAGTTATCCACAAACTCTGGGGGAAGC
>NW_025969231.1:4912-6943 GCF_021869965.1 Rhincodon typus
CATATTACAGAGGACCACGTGGTGGACGTCTTAAAATGCATAAAGGTCCCTTGCACCTGATCAGGAGTTATCCACAAACTCTGGGGGAAGCGAGGGGAGTAATTGCTGGGCCCCTTGCTGAGATATTTGTATCACTGATAGACACCGGTGAGGTGCCAGAAGACTGCGTGGCTAATGTGGTGCCATTCTTTAAGGAAAAGCCAGGGAACTATCAACCAGTGAGCCTGATGTCAGTAGTGAGTAAATTGTTGGAGGGGATTCTGAGGGACAGGATTTGCATGTATTTGGAAAAGCAAGGACTGATTAGGGATAGTCAACATGGCTTTGTGAGTGGGAAATCTTGTCTCACTAACTTGATTGAGTTTTTTGAAGAAGTGACAAAGAAGATTGATGAAGGCAAAGCTGTGGACATTGTCTATATGGCCTTCAGCAAGGCATTCACCAAAGCTCCACATGATAGACTGGTTAGCAAGATTAGATCAAATGGAATCCAGGGAGAGTTAGGTATTTGAAACAAAATTGGCTTGAAGGTAGGAGACAGAATCATGGTGGAGGATTGTTTTTTTCAGTCTGGAGGACTATGAACAGCAGTGTGCTGCAAGGATCAGTGCTGGGTCCACTGCTTTTTGTCACTGATATAAATCATTTGGAATGAGTATTGGAGGAATGGTTAGTAAGTTTGCAGATGACACTAAAATTGTTGGTGTAGTACCCAGCAAAGAAGATTACCTCCAAGTACAATGGGAACGTAATCAGATGGGTCGATGGGCCAAGGAGTGACAGAAATAAGTTTAGTTTAGATAAGTGTGAGATATTGCGTTTTGGTAATGAAAATCAGGGCAGGACTTAAACACTTAACAGTCCCCAGGGCCTCATTGTTACGCAACAGAGACTCCTTGGGGTGCAGGTGTACAGTTCCTTGAAGGTGGATTGCAGGTACAGAAGGTAGTGAAAATGATGTTTGCTATGCTTGCATTTATTGGTCAGTGCATTGAGTATAGGAGTTGGGAGGTCATGTTATAGACTGATGTTACTAATCCCTGCTCAATTACAGGTGCTGGTATTGTGGATAAAATGTTAATAACAGTTGTGTATCTGTAAGGTAGAGCTTGGAAATAGTCATATTGTCACCATACATCGACACAGTCACACTGACTAAAGACTGTCCACCTGCACAGTATGTGAAAAGGGATTTCCTGGTTCATCAGGACTGGTTAACTACCAGCAAATTTCTGAGTAAGTGTTAATTGAGTTTTAATTCTGCTGTTAGCTATATCCAAACCATGTTTTTTCGGCTTGTTTCTGGAGATCATAGAATCCCTCCAATGTGAAAGCAGACCATTTGGCCCATCACGAAGAGTGTCCTACCCAGTCTCAGTAACACTGCATTTAACATGGCTAATCCACATAGTCTGCACATACCCGGGCACTATGGGCAATTTAGCACAGCCAATCCACCCTAACCTGCACAGCTTTAGACTGGCAGGAAACCAGAGCACCTGGAGGAAACCTGCACAGACACAGAGACTGTGCGAACTGCACACAGACAGCAGCCTGAGGCTAGAATCAAATGCAGAAATAGAAACAGTAAACATCCATTCAGCCCTTTGACCTTGTTCCTCCTGTCATCTACGTCAGTTCTACCTTCTCAAATTATCCCCATTTCCCTCATTGCTGATGTACAAAAATCTAACACTGCCTGATTTGGAAACCCGCGATGACCAAGAATCTACAGCTCCCTGGAATAGAGAATTCCACAGATTTACAGTGATGTGAGTGAAGAAATTGCTCCTCACCTCAATCTGAAATGGTCACACCCTTATTCTGAGACAATTACCCCATGTCCGAGATTTCCCAGCCAGAGGAAACATTTACTCAGCATTGTTCCTATCAAGCATCTTCCAAAAAAAAAGATAATTCAATGAGATCACTTCTATTTCTCTATATCCTACAGGTTGGTCATCAGTTAGTTCAGTTGGCTGGACGGCTGATTTATGATGTGGAGTGGTACCAACAGTGTGGGTTCAATTC
>NW_025969231.1:7043-16352 GCF_021869965.1 Rhincodon typus
ATAACGGAAACTCTTCAGCCTAGACAATATCCTGGTAAATCTTTCCTGCACCGTTTCTGGTGCTATCACATCCCATAATAACGTGAATTACAGAACTGCACACAATACTATAGCGATAGCCAAATGAACAAATACAATAAATGATGCAGAAAGCCACAGAAACTGGTCTTTTCCGATGAAGTCTATTTTGCTCATTATTGCCATGTGTCGTTTTCCTAAGTCTGATGTTCCAATAATTATTGGTCCGTGTCTTTAAAAGCTGCTACATGAGTCTTGATCTCACCGTCCCAGTATCTAAATATTTCGTTTGGTTTAAAGTTCCCGGTGGTGAGACAGGCCACGTTCACACAGCAACAGTGACCGCAACAAGACAGAATGAAAGCTGTCAATGTGAAAATGGAGGTTAGATTGTGCAGTGCCTCAGTGAAGTGGAAGGAGGGACGTAAAGGAGAGTTAGTGATTGTGGGTGGAAGAGAAATCTCCAAGTGGTGGGTTTGAATTTAGATACATCAAATGCAGATATGTGAGAGAGCGGGGTTTGAGAGATGATTGTCACCACCTCAAAGAATATTTTCACGTAAAAATGTGTGATACTTGCCGCATTTCTATAGCCCGTGTCACAAGGAATAAAAAAAAACTGCAGCAAGCACCCACTACCGTAGCTCGCATTCGAATCGAGGTTGCTGCAGCCACAACGCAGAGTGTTAACCACTATACGATGTCAGCACCACATGAATCAGCTTGCTTGCAAAGAGCAATAACTACAGTGGCAGAGTATAGATATGTTAGGAACAGCGCCAGATCCACGATAGGAATTCTTTCCAAGCAGTGCACTGCAATGTGGGGATTCACAGAGGGCTGGAATCTGTAATTACGATGCTCCCAGAGACTGTGGAGATTCCATCAATGAGTATATTGAAGACTGAGATTGATAGATTTCTACAAAGTATCAAAGACTCGGGGAATAGTGCAGGCTCTTGTTGAAATGTACCTTTCAATAGCAATCTAGTTTAACATCGGATACTTCACCAGTTCCTTCACACAAGGAAGTAACCATTGCTGCATATGACATATAGTCCCAGTTCCGAGGCCCGGAACCAGAGAAACTCAATGGCCCAGCCACGAAGATATAACCGGAAATGGGGATGGCAATGAGCGTGCGGACATACGCTGTGATAATAGCTGACGGGATAGGCTGTGCATTATGAGCCAAGACAATGTGACAAAACCGAGATAGAGCCGAGGGGATGATGTGCAGAAGGATGAGAGAATGCAATGCTGAATCAGACTGTGACCAGGGTGATACAGATGGAAGTGAGCTCCAACCTCACCCGGAGCAGCTTTAATTGACATGGAGCAGGGATTATTGGGGCATCAGGCTGTATGAAAAATACGCAGCAATTTTAATTTGAGGCAAATTCGTTCTTGGCAGCACAGTTATTTGTGGATTGAGGGAGGATCTGTCCGTGAAAATGTCACAATTATAATGAAAAATGCTGCAAATATTCAACTCGTCAAGAGAGAAATCTGTGCTGGGAGAAATGGAGCTAACGTTTTCGCTCTCTTACTTTTGTCATATGGCTGACCCTGCACTGGGTTGAATTGCGGGAAGGGCTTTTTTTTTGCTCGTTTCATATTATTCAATTTCATGCAAACATGCACAGGTCACTGAAGTAATCTGAACTTCTGAAAAATATCGGTAATATATGATGTTGTGATTAGGCTCGAGTTTACCTCACGTTACGGAGGGAAAGCAGGAAAGCGGAGTTGACATTTCTCAGATTAGCAGCGATCTCATTGAAAGGCCGAGCAGACTCGATAGTATGAATTGTAGCTTCCTGACGACAAATGCCAGTGAAACTCACCGCGTCACAAAAGGGAGACGATTGAATTGAAGTAGCGAAGGTGATTATCTTTGCTGGTTGTTCATCTTGTGAACGTTACTCTTACTGCTGATGTCCCTGCTAACAACACAACACAACACAAAGGTGAAGAGCCTGACTGAGCAATGACGGCGCAGGCACCATTCCCCTCTTTGAGCGGCTGGAACATGGACTCTGATGCTCTCGGGGACATGAACTGACATTGAAAGGATTGCGGTCAGAGCTGCTCTGCCTTTGCTGTTGTCACCATCAGGAACAATAAACCTTCATTCCCTGACCGGGAATTGAACCCGGGCCGCAGCGGTGAAAGCGCTGAATCCTAACCACTAGACCACCAGGGACCGTAGTAGGAGGTGTACATCGTTTCTTAATGACACAACTTCTGGCTTTTTTCTCTTTCTACGACAGTTGTTTCTCTTCCAGAATGATTGAATCATCGTGTTTTTACAACACGGAAAGAGGCTCAACATCCCAGTTTCCAGCTTTGACCAATAGCCTTGTGTGCTACGAAGCGATTGACCGGCCGTTTGAGATGTTCACATTCCCTTGGGGAACTGGACCACATTTTCACCCTCAGAAGGTAACACACAGACATATTTCCCAGAAGGTGACAAAGGCCTCAGCAGAGACCAACCTCCAGAAAGTAGGATTTCACCCATTTGGGTTATATTGTCCTGTTCCACACTTCAAAACCAGAATCTGATTACAGCCAAGAAAAAAAGCATTCGGCCGCTCCCCTCTAGGGTTGGTCCCCCATTGTTTCCTTGCCAATCTGCAGTTTATAATACCTCACCTCACCTAACTGCTGGCCTGTGGAGGACATGACATTGGCAAAATTTCAGACGATATGAATGTGCTCCTTTGGATGTTGGATGCGGCAGTTGTACAAACATTCTCATATCCTCCAGTTAGAAGTAAACTCATGACCGCTGCTTTACAAAACCATTGCTTTCAATACTGCGCTACAGAGCGAAGACTGTGCTCTGTCAGGTAGGGTTTCATGCATTAGAAACTGCAATGTAATAGTTGACAGGATAGTCTGTGCATTATAAACCAAGACAATGCGACAAAACCGAGATGGAGCCGAGGGGATCATGTGCAGAAGGATGAGAGATGCAATGCTGAATCAGACAGCGACCAGGGTGATACAGATAGAAGTCTTCCCTAGTCGTCTTCTGATTAGGATTCAGTGCCTTCACTGCCATGGCGTGTTCGTGGTTAAAAGTTACAATAATAACTATGAAATATTGACTGAACTTTAGAAGCAGAATTATGTCGTAGACCAGTCGGTATCGCTTAAATCTATATTACAGTTCTGCATCAGCAATGTCAGCTGCAATTGCCTGACGTGCAATTTGTTTAAGACAAGAACAGGGGAGGTCAGGAAAAGTGAAGGGCAATGGTGGTTTGTGAGAGTTGACTGTAGGCCTCATGGAGCCAGGCTCAATGTGAGCACTGAAGACTGGTTTTTCCTGTTTACCCTGGTATACAGATCACTCCAGATCAATCAACCACAATGACTGCCCCTTTGTTTGCTGCCCTTTGCACATCTCACCTTGGTTCAGTGCCCCAATGGCATCCACACATTTTTAAGTTAGCAAATTTTACTCCAGTCAGTTTTGCAGCCTTATACTAACATCATGCATTTTAGGAGTAGAAAGAGACAACTCAGCCCATCCAGTCTGCTCGGCTATTAAATGAGCGGATAATCCTGGTCTGATAATCCTGATCTGCACTTTCTTGGATTTCTCCGTAACCTTTGATACCCTTGCTGCTAAAAATCTTTTGATCTCAGCCTTAAATATACATAGTGGCCCAGCTTCGACAACCCTCTTCTGTAAAGAAATCCACCGATTCACAACCATCTGAGAGAATAAATTTTACCTCGACTCTGCCTTAAATGTGCGACCTCCATTCTGATATTAGACACTCTGTTCCTCCACGGCCCCAGAAGGGAACTAACCTTTCTGCATCCAATCCATTACATCGCCAAAAACACCTGTATATTTCAATAAAGAGCATTTTTGTAGTACTGTTTCTGAGCTGATGAAAGCAATGGATTTCAGTGCTTCTTCCCAATTAATTTTCCTCTGATGTGAAACTCTCACTGATTCTGATAGAGATTATCATTATCACTAAGGAGGCAGTGCTGGGCAAGGTAATGGGGCTAACGGTAGACATGTCTCTTGGCCCTGATGAAATGCATCCCAGGATATTAAAAGAGGTGATGGGGGACATAGCAAATGCACTAATAATTATTTACCAAAATTCACTGGACTCTGGGGTGGTTCCCGCAGATTGAAAAACGGCCAATGTGATGTCACTGTTTAAAAAATGAAGTAGACAAAAAGCAGGTAACTTTAGGCCAGTTAGCTTAACTTCAGCAGTGGGGAAAATGCTTGAATCTATCATTAAGGAAGAAATAGCAAGACATCTGGATATAAGTTGTCCCTTTGGGAACACCCAGCATGGGTTCATGAAGAGTAGGTCATGTTTAACTAATTTGGTGGAATTCTTTGAGGACATTACTTGCAATGTGGAAAATGGGGAACCTGTGGATGTGGTGTATCTGGATTTCCAGAAGGCATTTGACAAGGTGCCACACCAAAGGCTGCTACATAAGACAAAGTTGCATGGTATTACAGGTAATGTATTGGCATGGATAGAGGTTTTGTTGACCAGTAAAAAACAAAGAGTAGGGGTAAATGGGTATTTTTCTCGTTGGCGGTCAGTGGCTGGTAGTGTGCCTCAGGTATCAGTGTTGGGGCCACAATTGTTTACAATTTACATCGATGATTTGGAATTGGGGACGAAGTCTGGTGTGTCAAAATTTGCAGATGACACTAAGACGTGTGGTAGAGCAAACTGTGCAGAAGACACTGAAAGTCTGCAGAGGGATATAGATAGTCTAAGTGAGTGGGCAAAGGTCTGGCAGATGGAGTACAATGTTGATAAGTGTGAGGTCATCTATTTTGGTAGGAATAACGCAAAATGGACTATTTTTTAAATGGTAAAAAATTGCAGCATGCTGCTGTGCAGAGGGACTTGAGTGCCCTCGTGCATGAATCGCTAAAAGTAGGATTGCAGGTGCAGGAGGTAATGAAAAAGGCAAATGGAATTTTGATGAAAATGATAGAAAATCAAAAGTCAGAAGCACTGTCGTTGAGAAAAGATACAAGAGTCTGAAGTACCTTTTCTGGTGGTCGAGTGGTTAGCATTTGGCGCTTTCACTGCCGTAGGCTGAGTTCCGTTTTCGGTCAGGGAATGGGAGTTCTATTCTGCTCGTTTGTTGTGATGACTGATTTTCAGGAGCAGGAAAGAAGCTGTGGAGCCTGTAGATGGACTGTTTTGTCCCAGAAATTATTCAAGTTAACAGAAGTCAAACAACTGAAAGTCTGACAGAGAAACAGGAATTGACCGAGAAACTCAGCAGGCCTGGCAGCATCTGTGGAGAGAAAGAGAGGTAACCTTTCAGGTCCACAGATCGTTCATTGGAACTAGGTTAGTTATGCATTTTAATAATATAATATTAGGCGAAGTTATCAGCTTTATCTGTCAAATCGACATATTTATCAAAATTTCTCTCTCTGATTAGCCGACAATTGTTAATTGTTACAGTTCACAAAACAGCCAATCGGGTTAAGCTCAGGCAACTGGAGTGGGAGCAGAGGACTAATAATGCATTGAGTATAAACGTAAGAAGCAAGCCACCTCCACCTTCAGGAATCAAGCAACTAGCGCTATTTGCGAGACGTTTAGACAAGATACCCTCAATTTAAACCGTAGGCACCAGTGGGACTACGAATCACAGATCTCCTGTTTATTAGTGAGGCGCTTTCACCAACTAAGCCACAACACCACACAGGCTGATTCTGTCCCCATCCATATGTTCATGTACTTAAAAACCCGATCACAGAAACTTGATGCTTTTTTTTCTATCTCAATGTTATTCAGTGAGAATTTAAGTCAAACACCGCTTTTGTAAAGATGGACAGTTCACAGCTGAACATTTCCAGTGAAAATGCACAGAACGAGACAATCTCCTTTTACACTGCTTTAAAACCGATATTTTCACAATTTAAACTGGCGAGACAAAGAGGATGTGTTCATCCTCTCTGTACCCATTAACCACGTTAATACACACAGACGAAACCTCGCAAACTGCATTCAATTCTATTCTCTCTGCTCGAGGAAAGATGAAAAGGTTTAGAAAAGGTTTACGAAGAAGTTGCCAGGGTTGGAGCAGTTGAGCTGGAGGGAGAGGCTGAATAAACGAGGGCTATTTACACTGCAGTGTTGGAGGCTGAGGGGTGACCTTATAGAAGTTAATAAAATCATGAGGGGTAGTGATAGGGTCTTTTTCCCAGGGTAGGGGAGTCCAAACTTGAGGTTACAGGTTTAAGGTTTGAGGGTAAAGATTTTAAAGGGACGTAGGGTGTAATGTTTTGACACGCAGGATAGTGTGTGTATGGAATGAACTGACACAGGAAATGGTGGAGGCTGGTATAAATACAACATTTAAAAGGCATCTGTATGGATCCATGTATAGGAAGGGTTTAGCGGGATATGGGCCAAATGTTGGCAAACAGGACTGGATTAATTTTGGATATCTGGTCGGCATGGACGAGTTGAAGCAAAGGCTCTGTTTCTGTGCTGAATATCTCTAGGACTCTATAATTGCTTTCAGTGTAGAAACGGTTCACTCAAACATCCTACCTGCTACACACCAGAGAGATCACACTTAGGAGAGGTCGATCAAATGCTCCAAGTGTTGGAAGAGATCTAGTCAGTCTTCCCGTCTGCTCTCACACCAGCGAATTCACATGGTAGAGAAACCATGCATTTGTTCTGAGTGTGCGAAAGGATTCAATCAATCATCCCAGTTGCTGAGACATCTTGGCAGCCACACAGATGATAAATATTTTAGTGGCCTTGACTGTAGTTGTTCATTTTTATCAAATATTATGTACACGTTCTTTGGTGACTGGACAACTGATAACAAGACACGTACAGACACAGAGTGGAGTCACAAACTACACACCCGTAATGTTGAACTCTGTAAATACATCTGTGCCAAGTAAAGAATGGTTTACTATTTTTCCTTCACTATAAAGCCCTTTTTTTTACGAAGGTGATAAATTTCAGAGAAAAATATTTCCATAACTGTTCAAAGAGGCAAAAGATGCATTAGGGGTAGGATGTGGAATGTGGCTAGTTTAGATCTGGTAATGTGTGATGTGGCAGGTTTAATGAATTACATCAAGTTAAAAGATCTCCTAGAGAATAGTGCCCATCAAATAGTGTACTTAAGAGTATGGTGGGTGGGTTGTGGGGAATGGGTATTTCAACTTGAAAAATACCCGTTCATCCCGATTCTGTGTCTTTGGTTAATTAAACAAAAGGAAATCCATGCTCATTTATTACCCAACACTGTGAACTCTGACCTTGTGCTATGACCTTTTATATGACCCCTTTTTGAGTGCTATGGAAAATTTTTCAAGTACACTTCATCTCCGGGCTCCCTTTATGAACTCTGCTTTTAATATTAGCAAACAACTCTTGGAAAATTGTCAAGTGCAGATTTCCTTTCAGCAAACGATGTTGACTCAGTTTGACTGCAGTCATGTTTGGTGAATGTTCGGCTATTTCTTCCTTTACATTGTTCCCTAGCATTTTTCAAATGACAGATAAGCAATTGGAGTAGATGGAAGCCATTTGGCCAATCAGGTCAGCTATACCTTTTAATGAGGTCATGGCTGATTTGGTAATCCTCAACACCACTGTTCTGCCTTATCCACGTGGCCCTTGACTCCTGAAATGACTAAATGTCTGTCTGTCTCAGCCTTGAATATACCAAGCCGTGAAAGCCTCTGTTTTCAAGAATTCCACAGATTTGCTTCTCCCTGAGCGTGAGAACATCCACCTTATCTCTGATTTCAATGGGCAACTCGTTTCCCTGAGATAACGCACCCGGGTTTCAATCAGAGCACAACAAGCCTCCAAAGTTAGATGTGAACTCATCGGCGTCTCCAGCGCCAGTTGTAAGTATTTAAAACATTTTGTTTTTTGACCTCTAGTTAAAGCAACTGCCCTGATTTGCACGTTAGATTTGCCAAACAGGAACCTGCTCCAAACGTACTTCATTGGCAGTGATTTAGGTGGTGGTGAAAGGCGCGATAAAAATACGAGGACACAATTCTTTCTCGATCCATTGGCCTGATAATTAATATCTTCGCTCATGGAAATGGATCCTTTCCATCCACTCTATCTCTCATCAATGTGTTTAGATCAATTCAATCCCACAACAGCCTACTTCATTCTGATCAAGTACAGGGTGACAGTAAATTTTTGGGTCGTGGTCCAGACATCACAAATCGAATACTCGCCTTTCCTGTTAGAACCATTTCATGAGACATATTAAACGCTAATGTGTGGCCTGTAGTCGTGGCCGAGTGGTTAGGGCGATGGATTTGAAATATATTGGGGTTTCCCCGCACAGGTTCGAATCCTATCAAAACAAACTCATGTTTTCTCAGGTCTGGTCGTTCGTTGACATTCAGGGAAGACGCGTTCTGAACAAGAATGTAGCCGCATTCAAAACCTTTGCTCTGCTTCTCTTTCCACCAATACAGCTGGACCTGTTGAGTTTCTGCAGTATTCTGTGTGTTTATTCTGCATAACTGCCGCTTTTTATGAAATATCTTCAATCCCAGTCCTCTGGCAACTGACCCTTGTCGTTGGCACAGTTTCTCCCGACAATCAACCGGCCCATCCTCACTCCCACTCAACCTCAAAATTACATAGAGCCCCAGGAAATCTCCGGTTTTGCTCCAAAGAGAACATTCCCGGCCTCGGGATTCTGTCCACCAAACGGGACTTCCTCATCCTCTGGACATGGTGCAAGAGATTTTGGGAAAATATTGTCGGTTGGTGGGGAGAAAATATTAAGGAAGCAAAACAGAAAACCCAGACTTCAGCTTTGTGAATCTTTCGAAACATTTTGGGAACTGGAATCACAGGAGAATGAAGAGTGAATTTTCCGACTGAGCACAAACAGTCCAGACACCTGCCACTTCTTTAAGAGGCCGGGACATTGACTCGGCTGTTATCGGGACATGAACTGATCTGAGACATTGAAAGAATTCTCGTTCCTGCACATCAGGAATTCAAATCTCATCTCGGCTCCGGGACAATTAGAAAACTCGGAAATGGACAAGACACTGAAAGGGTCGAAGGGAGACGGGCCCGGTTGTCGAAGAGCTGGTTCCCAGTGATATGGATGGGTGTGCAGAGGGTAGGATCAGACTGATCCCATGTCTCCTCAATGAATGTCCCAGGTTTTATTTTGGAAAAGTACAGCTGATACAAGACAATTACCATTCCAAGCGAGGCAGCTGGAAGTTTGAATTCACTAAGAGCCCGCTTT
>NW_025969232.1:0-7846 GCF_021869965.1 Rhincodon typus
AGGTGATCAGAGGATTAGATAGGGTGGACAGTGGGAGCCTTTTTCCTTGGATGGTGATGGCTAGCACGAGGGGACATAGCTTTAAACTGAGGGGTGATAGATATAGGACAGATGTCAGAAGTAGGTTCTTTACTCAGAGAGTAGTAAGGGCGTGGAATGCCCTGCCTGCAAAAGTAGTAGACTCGCCAACTTTAAGAGCATTTAAATGGTCATTGGATAAACATATGGATGATAATGGAATAGTGTCGCTTATGGGCTTCAGATTGGTTTCACAGGTTGGCGCAACATCGAGGGCCGAAGGGCCTGTACTGCGCTGTAATGTTCTATGTTCTATCACTATGAGAAGTGCTGAGAAGAAACCTGACATTCATAAGGTCTCCTTCCCCTGACAGTCAATGGGCAATGAACAGATGCTGGAACCCTAACTATTTTTAATAGATCACCAGCTCTCAGGGGAACTTGAGCAAGTACTGCTCTGTCTAAATTCAAGATATTAATAGCCTATACCTCCGTTTATAGGGCTCCAACTTCAAAACTGGTCTATGATTCCAAACATGAAAGCATTGTGACCTGAAGGTAGTGTTGAGCTGCAAAAGGACAGAAATGGGCAAAGCAATGATACATTTTGATCAGAAGGATATGAAAAATAACTTCAAAGGGGTATAGAAGCAGATGGACCTGGATGTTAATGGGTTTCAGTCATGGCAGGACAGGTCAAGAGCACAGTTAATAAAGCATACAGTATTCCAAATTTTATTAATAGGGACATAACTTACAGAGCAAGGAGGCTATATTGATTTGTATAAAACATCAGTTTGGCCTTAGCTGTAGTATGGCCGAGTTCTGGGTAGACCACTTTAGGGAGTGAAGAAAAGATTCATGAGAATGGTTACAGGGATGAGGAAATTCAATTACAAAGATAAAGTGGAGAAGTTAGGAGTATTTTCCTTCGAGAAGAAGGGATTTGATAGAGGTATTCAAAGTCATGTAGGGTATGGACAGAGTATATTTGGAGAAACTATTTCTGCTTGTGAAGTGATTGAGAATTATTCGAAGAGCACAGATTTAAAGTAATTGGCAAATAAAGAGAAATCAAAACTAACTTGTTTCATGCAGGTGTTAAAATTTGTGAAGCATACTAGAGTACAGTGGAGACACAAAGGAAATTAGATTTATTTGAAAAAGAACAATGAGCAAGGGTGTGGACAGAAGACAATAGAATGGCACCAAGTGAATTACTTCAAGAACTGGTGTAGACAAGATGGGCCAAAAGGTCTCCTTGTGCACTGTCATAACTCTGATCTATGGGGGTACTACATACA
This sequence comes from Rhincodon typus, assembly GCF_021869965.1. NCBI lineage: Eukaryota > Metazoa > Chordata > Chondrichthyes > Orectolobiformes > Rhincodontidae > Rhincodon > Rhincodon typus. The sequence continues at coordinate 1,323 of NW_025969232.1, forward strand.
GATCAAAAGATTACATCTACATAGAAACAACAACTTGAAAACAAACTATTTAGCTCAACCGGTCCCTGCTGGCATTCACCCTCAACACCATTCTGGCAGTCAGCTGCATTGTTCATTCTGTTGGAGGAATGGACAGATATTGAAAAACAACTTGTCACACAATCTGTCCATTTTGGTGGTGCTTTATTTTTCTCTTGAGGGCAGTGGTGGGGGGGGGGGGGGGGGGAAGCTTTGTGAAACAATTTGAAAACTTCTTACCCACAGCCTATTTAAATGGTATAAATGTGTTTATTTTTAACCAAGCAATAAATTGATTACATCATCTTGTTAATCAACACAAGATTACATGATAAACCAGCATTTAACACCAAGCTGAAGGAATAGGAATATTGCAGGGTCATTACTGACCAATATTATACATAAAACCTTCATTTCTCTCCCTTCACTCAGGCTTACATCACTTTCCCCATTGTTTTCATTGCAAGCCTTCAGTTCTGAATTAAGTTTTTTTAACATGCAAGGGTTCATGACAGATAAATGTAGATTCCAGTTAGTGCTACATAGGTGCAGTGCTCCCTCCATTTTGACCAGAGTCTCCAAAGGAGCTTACCCATTATTTAAAATGGCAAAACAGATAAAGGAGCCCACGCCTGGAATCAGAACTACTCAGAACTGGTGTACACCCTCCTTCAGGATCACCCACAGTCAACAAAGCAATACTTACCTGCCCCACCAACCTACAGCCTGAGAATGCTCCTGTATGCAGCCCAAGACTCCAGCCAGGGACTAGCCACAGATCATTAATCCTGTGAAACAGCCCAAACACCAGCAACATCTTCACTTCAGCGCACTGACCAAGCCCATGGCACAAATTCATTCTGGGCCATCAGCCCCTCAGTGTTACACAGAGTTAAGATTGGATTCTTTAACTGTTATGAACATTATAAATACACGCAGTGGTGAGCAGTTGGTACATAAACCTTGGCTGATTATTTTTCCCTCTCATCTATTTTAGGGAAGACTAAAATCTCAGTCTGTGGATGCATGCTAGTGACAGGAAATCCCAACTAGGAACAAAAGGTATTGGTTCAAAACTGTAACAGTTTCTCTCCCCACAGATGCTGCCAGACCTGCTGAGTTTCTCCAGCACTGTTTTTATTCCTGACTGCACAACCCATTTAAAACAAAACCTACTAATTAAGTTCCCCTTCCCAAAAAATAATAAAATTCAATGTTTTATTATATTTATAGCTGTATGTGTAATATATTCATTTACATTTTCTTTGTTCTTCTTTCGAAAGAAAGGAGCATCACTGATTGACACGCAAACTAAAATGTTTAATACATGTCTTCAATTGGACAGGCACTAGAGCAGAAAATCCAAATGATTTCAGTGACAATTGGGAGTGGAGGGAATAAGAGGGAAATGGAGAGCTGAATGTCTTTCCTCATTTCATTCACACACTTATTTGAGAAGGCAGGGTTTGAGTACTATGTGAATAGGATATAAAAATCAACTTGGAATTAGCCTGTCGCTGATTTGAGGAAAGGGAAGAATCATAGGCAAGGCCTGATTAAGTAATCCCATGAAAAACCTGAACCTCCTCCCTCTCGAATACCAAAGCCGATTGGTATTGTCTGCATTGTGTAATCCAGCAATTTGGTGGTTGTAGCTTTTTGCCCCACCTCTAGCCTTAATTGCCACACTAAACTGTACTGCAGAGGGGAGAAATTCAGGAATATGAATTAGCAACAGGAAAAGCATGGACATGAACGTAGGATTTATGGAAGTGAAAAGAATAAATTAACACCAAATAATTAACATAAGTAATCAAAACAAAGCTTTGAATGTGAGATACAAGTTTAGAATTCAAAAAATTAGTGTTTGTCAGTCTTTCTGGGGCACAAGCAGGTAGATGCTCAAGGCCAGTATATTAATGAAGTCCCAACAACAAAGTGAATCACTGATAGGGTCCAAACTAATTTGTCTGTTTCAGCCTCTTGGCAGCAGTTGTGCAAGTTCTTGAGGATGATACAATCTGGACGTTTCCAGGATAGGCCAAAATTGACCAGAAGGGTAACTCAATCCTCATCTTGGACACGAACAGAGAAAAACCAGAAAACTGGAAAAAATTTTTTCTTTACTTCTGACTTGATGACTCTGGTTAACATTTGTTTAAAAGTGCAGACATTGTACAGGAGGCAGGAGTGGGGTGAAGGGAAACCAGGAAGTCATGGTTGATGGCCACTTAAACAAGGTCCTACTGAGAGACTAGCCACGCACTTTATGGAGCGAGTGCAGGCATCATTCAGACAGTTGAATCATGTTTGATTGTCTCCTTAAGAAATCAAGCAGCCCGTGTCTTTCTGGGGTTTCAGGTCTGGCTCCTTCACTGGCTTCACCTCTTCTTCCTTTTTATCCTTAGCCTAAGAGGAAATGAAAATGTATCAAATGTCACATTCTATATGAGCAAGTCATGCAGACACAGCCCAGGACTATAGTCAAAGTTCAGGATTAAAACAGGAGCTGGTCTCCAATAAAGGGCAGAGTATGAACAGTTAGAGAAATACTTTTGGTGTACTGTAGTTATTGTTAGACAGGAATGCATTTTTCTTCCACCCTTAGAAAGTAGTTTGAATGAATAATAAAAACATTTTTCTTCCTTGCTATATAAAAATAGCTCATGCAATTGCAGAATGTATTGTAAAGAATGTATTAGCAGAGCATTTGGAAGCAATATAATCAAGAAGAGTCATTTTAGCATCGTGAAGGAGAAAATCATGCATAATAAATGTATTACAGTTCTTTGAAGTAACAAGTAGAATAGATAAAGGAGAACCAGTGGACACAACATATTTGGATTTCCAAATGGCATTTGAAAAGGTACTGCATACAAGGCTATTTAAGATAAGAGCCCATAATACAATAGTGAGTATATTTGCATGGATAGAGGATTTTTAATAGAAGACAATTGGGATAAAATTAGTATTTTTGGAATGGTAATGCGACAGGGATCAGTGCTGGCACTATAATTATTAACAATATATATGTATTAATTACTTGGATGCCAGAAGTGAACCTATCCCTATCACTGGGCAGCACGGTGGCACAGTGGCTAGCACTGATACCTTGCAATACCAGGGCCTCAAGTACAACTACAGCCTTGGGTAACTGTTTGTGAGGAGTTTGCACATTCTCCCCCTGTCTGTGTGGTTCCACCATGTGCACTGGTCTCCCCTCTCAGTCCAAAGATGTGTTGGTTAGGTGGATTGGCCATGTTAAATTGCCCCATTGTGCAGACTAAGTGGTATAGCCATGGTAAATGCGGGGTTACAGTAATAGGGTTGGGGGAGTGCTATCTGAGTAGGATACTTTTTGGAGGGTTAGTGCAGACATGATGGGCTGAATGGCATTTACATTCACTGTAGGGATTCTATAATCATCAAGTTTGCGATGACAAAAATAAATGGGAAGCAAGTGGTAAGGATGATTCAGTCTGCACAAGGTTAAAGACAGGTTAAATGATTGGCAAAAATTTGACAAATGGCATATACTGTGGGAAAATGTGTGGTTATGCACTTTGTCAGGAAGAATAGAGAAGCTGAATATTGTTTAAATGGATAAAGACAACTAAAACTGACAGAACAGAAGGATTTGGGAATCTTCATCCATGAATGACAAAAGGCTGGCATCAAAGTTCAGCAGATAATAGGAAAGGTAATAGAATGTTGGTCTTTATGTCAAAAGGAATACAGTATAAAAATAAGGAGGTCTTGCTAAGACTAATCAGATCACATATGAAATTGTGAAGTTTTATTTCCTTTATTTAAGGAAGTTATACGGGTAATAAAAACAATCTAAACGAGGTTCACAAGGCTGATACCATGTGTGGAGGGTCTGTCTTATGAGGAAAGATTGAGTAAGTTAAGCCTGTACACATTGGAGTTTAGAAGAATGAGAGGAACCCTATTGAAACACAAGATTCTTGGGGGTCTTGACCTTGGTCGATGCGGAAAGGTTGTGTCTGTTTGTGGGAGAGTCTAGGACCAGAGCGCATAACCTCAGAATAAGGGATCGCTCATTTAACACTCAAAGGACAAGGAGGATGTTTTTTTCTCTCAGATGGTAGTGAATCAATAGAATTCTTTACCACAGAAGGCGGTCAAGACAGGGTTGTTAATTACACTTAATGCTGAGAGACAGATTTCTAATCATTGTGGGAGCCAAGGGTTATGGTGATAATGCAGGAAAGTGGAATTGAGGGTTATCAGATCAGCCATGATCTCAATGAATGCCAGAGCAGACTCGATGGTCCGAATGGCCAACTTTTGCTTCTACACCTTATGGTCTGATCAGTTGTTTAGCCTCTTTCCCTGAAGAGGCTTGGTTCTCTCAGGGACTCTGATCCAACTCGTTCTATAGTACACTAGTGACTACACTTTGAAACAACTCAGTTGGGAACAAAATACTTTGGGGTGTCCTGAAGTACTAAAAGGACTATGGATGTGCAAATGTTTATTTTCTTTCTTCAATCCAATTTCTGGCGAGGGCTATGATCCTGAGCATTGTTTGGATTCAATGCCTTGTTTTATACTTCCCACAAGTAGTTACTACTCATTGAAATCAGCTCATGAAGGACAGGGTGAGATCAATCTTGAGGCCTTCAAATCCTCACAGCATGAACCCATCTGGTCACTGGGAGACAGAGTCACGCTAGCAGATAGCCCTTTGTACCTTGTCATCCTTGGGGCCTTTAGTAATATCGAATGCAGTGTACACGTCCTGGCTCCACTGACTGCTGAGTGCTGGAAGCTCAAATGACTGGGGCTCCACCAAACCATAGTTGGCCTTCAGCTCCAGCTGTGGAGCCTCTGGAGGAACTTTCTGGAAGTAGCTTGAAAGAGAAAAATGGAGCATAATAAAGATTATTCTTCCTTGGTTACCTATGTTTATCACACAAGAGCATCCCTCCTTAATCACAGAAGCGTCTTTCCTATCAATTTATCATAAACAACCCCCTGGACAGCAGCATTCAGTTATCAGAATCCCCATTTCCTTGGCTTTTGCAGCTCATGAAATAGAAATCAGTGAATGAGTGGTCAGTCAACTAGGTTGAAGGGCTAAGGTTGCCAGAGGCCTGGTTCAACCTGCTACTGTTACACAGGCAAAGCAGTGTAGTGGTGATCAAGAGAATAGAAATTCAAATCTCTCTATAGCAGTGTGACAATCTTGAGTTTATGAAGTAAAAGTTAGTATTACTAAGGTGATTGTGAAGATTGTTTTTTAAAGACCCAACAATGGTTTAGTAATACTTTTTAGGGAAGGTAATACTGCGTCCTTATGTGACTTCAGTTGATAACTAACGTGGTTCACTATTAACTACTCAGCCACTCAATTTAGAATGTACAATAAATGATGACATTGCCAATGAATAAAAATAAACTTACATGAACCCATTCTCTCTCTGACACTTTTCTAGGGTGTTTCTGATGTATGTTCCCAACTTCCTAAAGAACAAGTGCTCGGATGGCTTGGCTGTTGATCCTGGCCCTTTTGTTTGACCATATTCCTTGCAGAGAGCCTCTGCCTTGGAGTAATCTACAGGAATAAAAAGAAAGATGTGGAGGAAACCACTTTCTAATCTTTCACGTCACTTACATTTGGATAACAATAAGCAGCCTAGGAATCACTTTATTCCTATCTTTACATCTATCTGTTCCTAGATTAGGCCAGAAATCACACGACACCAGGTTTATAGTCCGACAGGTTTATTTGAAAACACAAGCTTTTGGAGCCTAAAGCTTGTGTTTTCAAATAAGCCTGTCGGACAATAAACCTGGTGTCGTGTGATTTCTGACCTTGTCTACCCCAGTCCAACACCAGCACCTGCACTATAATCAAACAGCTGGGAGGTATGCATGAGGGTGGAATGACAACTGAAATTTTTATGCTCTGGGCCATTTTCTAGGGAAGGGTGAATTTGTCTTGCTACTTGCTCAACTTGATCCCTACTATTCTGTTCAGGATCACAAGATTCTCCACTAATTTCAAGCCTTTGCTCCACTCCTCTCCATCACATCCCATCCTCCCTATTTAGATCCAGAGTACTACGATGAATGTGGGCAAATTCCCAAGCTACATGGAAAAACCGGAATTCAGATTTTTTTTTTATTTTTTTTTTTTTTTAAAAAAAAAACTTATCTCTGCACAACCCAACAACACTCTTTGAGTTTTGGCCATTAACTTCTAGAACATAGAACATTACAGCGCAGTACAGGCCCTTCGGCCCTCGATGTTGCGCCAACCTGTGAAACCAATCTGAAGCCCATCTAACCTACACTATTCCATTATCATCCATATGTTTATCCAATGACCATTTAAATGCCCTTAAAGTGGGTGAGTCTACTACTTTTGCAGGCAGGGCATTCCACGCCCTTGCTACTCTGAGTAAAGAACCTACCTCTGACATCTGTCCTATATCTATCACCCCTCAATTTAAAGCTATGCCCCCTCGTGCTAGCCA
>NW_025969232.1:7946-16351 GCF_021869965.1 Rhincodon typus
CCTCATAAGACCTTCCCTCCATACCAGGCAACATCCTGGTAAATCTCATCTGCACCTTTTCCAATGCTTCCACATCCTTCCTATAATGCGGCGACCAGAACTGTACGCAATACTCTACGTGCGGCCGCACCAGAGTTTTTGCTCTTGTGCTCACTGGTAGCTCATCTGTGACTGAGCACACTGTGGGCACATAGACTGGTTTGCCTTTCCTCCACGTACTGGAAATCTTTCAGCCTTCACTTAATGCTGCCACATTACAGAAGGCTTCAAATCATTGTTGGTGAACAAACAGCGGGGGGTAAGCACAGCACAGTTCCTTGTAATGGACTACAAGTCGTTCTCCTATAATGCGATAGTTGTGTTCTTGTGTGATCTTGTGCTACAGAAAATCACATTATAGGGAAATTGCTACATCTGCACGGCAGAAAGTTTGCGTTCTCGAAACAGTAACCACTATTCATCAGTTGCGTTAAAGCCAATTCATGTTAACAAAACATGCGTCCTGGTAGAACTGTCTATACTTTGGAACAAAAAGTTCTGAGGAAGGGTCACCAGACCCGAAACATTAACTCTGTTTTTTCCTTCACAGATGCTGCCAGACCTGCTGCACTTTTCCAGCAACTTTGTTTTTGTACTTTGGAATATGGATAGTAGGTACCTCACACATCAATTAAAGCAGATGCAATGGGGACAAAGTCCAGACAGAGATGCAGGCCCTGGCAGTCTGAGCTTTGACTTTAGCCTGGCCACAGACTACATGATAGTAACAGTGTCTTTGTAAACGTTATTCTAATGTTTTTACCTAAAGTGGGAAAGCATCGAATCAAATCAGCATGCATGGGACCAACTCTAATCCCGAGTATTGCAGCCAATCCAGAAATTGCCCCAATGAACAGATGTTATATTGAACAGTTCAGTCGTGCTTACAAACAATAGCTGAAGGTGATAATCTCAAACAAAACTGATTTAATCAAACAGGCACACATCATAAGCTCAGTACCCGTTTCAGGGATGTCTTCCCAGCCAAGATAATTGCCCTGAAATGGTAGAATATTAATGCTAAATGAGTCTAAAGTGTTTTCAGTCAAAACTGCCAGGCACCGTCCCTATCGAACTAATAATCTATTCTTTATACTCACACTTCTCTGCTTCTTGAAGTGATCGGATGGCTTCCCCACATTTGTCACCGGCCAACAGGGTCTGGCCATTGTAACAATATGCCTGTAACATAACATTGACAGGATGAAGAACCCACACATTGCTAAAAAATGACCTGATTGTCTTAACCTGAGAGGCATCAAACCCTCCCGAGAGGATACAGTGGATCCAGCCCAAGGTCAACAGAGAAAGGGCTCTCTTGCCTAATTAATGCTCACTGCCACCTACCCCTCAGAACCTTTCCCAGTATAGTAGGCTGCCACAGGTAAACCTCGTCTGATCTCTTATTTAGGGCTGGAGAACTCTGACTGTACACACCATCGAAGCAGCACATTTTGTAATCACCATTCTGTTTCTGGCAATGCCACAAATAGCTCAGTAATATTTAAATAATTATTTGCACTAGAGATACATGCCTGGTACCCAAGTTCAAATGAAAAAGTGTCAAAGAAACAACAGACAAAATGATGGGGCCACAAAGCTTAGGAAGACCATCAGCTCCCCGAAACCATACAGAGGGGAGTTGCAGCACTCTCTGTGGCCAGTCCTATTATACAGCAAAATGGGGCATCAGTTGTGAGTATTTCATTTTTATTGCTGGAAATTTTATTTAGTTTTATTTTACTTAGTGTGTGCATTGACAAAGCCAAACAACATCTTCGTCAGCAGCTAGATGGAGTTCTTTATTCTCACCTTCAAGTATAGTCAACAGACACTCCTTAACATTGAGTGTTATTGTTTGGACAGTGAAATAACTGCTCTGAATAATTTTACATCCATTTACATTGGGTAGCTGCGGAGCAGCCTTGGCCAGTCTGGAAACAATTTGAAAGGAACCACTGTTGCCATTGGAAATCAAAGTTGGGTGGATAGGTAGTCGGGTCTACAATGAAACTGGTTTCTGGCAGATTTTTCTTTCCAGCAAATCCATCAACCATAGGTCTTCAGCTGTTATCCCCCAGCGTGGTGGGTTTAACCATATGGGATGGGATGAAGGGAGGCACACTGCTGATGGATTTAGGAAGTCACTGACACAGGACAGGCTTGATTTAAGGTAGATCGTCTCCAGTCAGGAGCCACGGAAGGTGAGTTGGCTGAAGAGTGACTGTGGTAAAGCATGTTGTTGAGTTGTATATCAATAAGTTTGATGTGGACAGAGTGGTACCATATTGGGGCACATTATTCTACCTGATGGTAAGAGCAGGCGTTCTTAAAGTCTTGGCTGGTGATCCTCATGAGGAATAAGCCAGTTTACTGAAGATGTTGTTATGGGATTGTTATTTTCTGACATCTTGATGAGGTGCTGTCTGTATTTAAAGGTTCTGTCAAGGAAGGCATCTAAATAAATAGGGCAGGTATCATGCTTCAGACCTGGCCATCATCCAGAGATGGAGAACATGCGAATAGGTTAAAACCAAGCAGGTTTTTGACAAGGAAGAAACAGCTGTGATCAGGTCCTCACATGAGCCACTTGAATTGGAAATGACCTTTAAAGCAATCTCAAAATTGGTCAATTTCTTCAATCTTATTGCCCAATATCAAAATCTCAAGAGTTCTCCCTCCCTGGGTCACTGATTGCATTGATTTTCTCCTCCAGGACAGATAGTGCAGGTTGCACATGGTCCTGGTGGAAACAGAAATGGGCTACTCCAGGTGTTTGTCTTATACTCAACCCTGTTCAAAATCTACACCAACATCCTACAACAACCTGGACCCACAGGTCTCTCTCTGCAGACAATATCTTCAGTGGCATAGGGGCTCAGAATTTTCCAGCACTGGAAGTTGTATTATGCAATGACATTGCAAAGCTGGCCAACTACTGCAAGATATGGCACCTACAATTGAGCACCAATAAGACAGTCTCTAGAACATTCCATCTTCCACCTTCATATCTATGGCAAAGACTCAGTGTTCTCATTGTGCCACCCATCAGTAGCTGACCTCCATTGGGAAAGCAATGAGCCTCCTCACAAACCAAACTCAGCATGCCTGCTCTTGAAGAATCCCTGTATCACAGAACCAAAACCCATCAACAATGAGATCCTGTTGCTGCAAATGCATTAGTCATATAAAAAAAGCATTAGAGAGATTAGTTTTCATCCAGCAGAGCAATTAACTGTCCAGAGGGGGAAAAAGGCATTTCCTTCAAGAAACTGTTACTCTGATCAGATCCTCAGATCCCAATCCCACATTTCAGGGATCAATGAACCAGCACCAAACACCACAACATCATAAAATTAGCAACCTTCTGCTTGAATTTGCTGGTTTAACACTTACATAAGCCATGTAGAAGGAGTTCTTAAGCTGTAAATACTTCCTCCATTTTGCTGTGTAAGTTGGATCCAAGGTGGTAAGAGTGTGATCTGAAGGAGGAAAATCAGATGTAAACTACAGTCTTTAAAGTCAGTTCCACTTCCATTACCACTCACTTTGCCATTTCATTCCATGACATCTTGGTAATTTAATTCTCCCTCTCCAATTCATCCTGTTTATCCTCCCTTACTCTCCACCCTACACTTCTAATGCATAAAACACACCATATTTCTACCTCCAGCATGGCAGTTAACTGTCAGTTATCATCAAGTGGAACATTGGTAGAGTGATTGGCCATGTCAACGGGAGTCCACTTCTTAATCAGCACTTTGCTTCGTACAGTACAAATACATTTATTATTCTTATGAACTGTCCTGATGAATACAAGATAAAAAGCTTCAACAAAATGTGAGAGAACAAGGTGTAGAGCTGGATGAACACAGCAGGCCAAGGAGCAGAGGAGCAGGAAAGCTGACGTTTCGGGACTGGACCCTTCTTCAGAAGTGGAGGAGGGGAAGGGGATTCTGAAATAAATAGAGAGGGGGCGAGGTGGATGGAAGATGGATAAAGGTGCAGATTGGTGGAGAGGAGACGGACAGGTCAAGGAGGTGGGGATGGAGCCAGTAAAGGTGTGCGTAGGTGTGGAGTGTGAGGGGGAGTTGAAGTGGTTCGTGACTGGGAGGTGCAGTCGTTTGTAGTGAACCGAGCATTGGTGTTCCACAAAGCAGTCTCCAACCTCCGCTTGGTTTCCCCGATGTAGAGGAGGCCACATCGGTAACAGCGGATACAGTATACCACATTAGCAGACGTGCAGGTGAACATCTATTTAACGTGGAAGGTTTTTTGGGGCCTGGGATTGGGGTGAGGGAGGAGGTGTAAGGGCAGGTGTAGCACTTCCTGCGGTTGCAGAGAAAAGTGCCGGGGGTGGTGGGGCGAGTGGGGAGTGTGGAGCGGACAAGGGAATCACGGAGAAAACGGGCCCTCCGGAAGGCAGATAAGGGTGGGGAGGGAAAAATGTCCTTGGTAGTGGGGTCAGATTGCAGATGGTGGAAGTGGCGGAGGATGATGCATTGGATCCGGAGGTTGGTGGGGTGGTACGTGAGGATGAGGGGGATTCTGTTTTTATTGTTATTGCGGGGAGGGGGTGTGAGGGATGAATTGCAGGAAACGCGAGAGATGCAGTCGAGGGCGTTTTCGACCAGAGGAGGGGAAGTTGCGGTCCTTGAAAAACGAGGATATCCTGGATGTCCGGGAGTGGAATGTCTCATCTCGGGAGCAGATGCGGCGGAGGCGAAGGAATTGGGAATAGGGGATGGCATTTTTGCAGGAAGGTGGGTGAGAGGAGGTGTATTCTTGGTAGCTGTGGGAATCAGTTGGCTTGCAACAGATATTGGTTTCCAGGTGGTTGTCAGAGATGGAAACAGAGGGGTCCAGGAAGGGGAGAGAGGTATCTGAGATGGTCCAGGTGAACTTAAGGTTGGGGTGGAAGGTGTTAGTAAAGTGGATGAACTGTTCGAGCTCCTCATGGGAGCACAAGGTGGCACTGATACAGTCATTGATATAACGGAGGAACAGGTGGAGGATAGGGGCAGTGTAGCTTCAGAACAGGGATTGTTCCACGTATCCTACAAAGAGGCAGGCATAGTTTGGGCCCATGCGGGTACCCATGGCCACCCCCTTTGTCTGTAGGAAGTGGGTGGAATTGTAGGAAAAGTTGTTAAGGGTGAGGACGTGTTCAGCTAAGCTGACAAGGGGGTCAGTGGAGGGGGACTGGTTGGGTCTGCGGGACAGGAAGAAGCGGAGGGCCTTTAGGCCACCTGCATGATGAATGCAAGTATATAGGGACTGGACATCCGTGGTGAAGATGAGGTGTTGGGGACCAGGGAATCATAAGTTTTGGAGGTGGAGGGCATGGGTGGTGTCACGGATGTAGGTGGGGAGTTCCTGGACCGGGGGGAGAAAATGGAGTCGAGATAAGTGGAGATAAGTTCGGTGGGCAGGAGCAGGCGGAGACAATGGGTCAACCAGGGCAGTCGGGTTTGTGGATTTTTGGAAGGAGATAGAAACGGGCGGTGCGGGATTGGGGAACTGTGAGGTTGGAGGCTGTGGGTGGAAGGTCACCTGAAGTGATGAGGTTGTGGCTGGTCTGGGAGATGATGTTTTGGTGGTAAGGGGTGGGGTCATGATCAAGGGTGCAGTAGGAGGAGGTCTCAGAGAGCCACTCCACCAACCTCCGGATCCAACGCATCATCCTCCGCCACCTGCAATCTGACCCCACCAACAAAGACATCTTTCCCTCCCCACCCTTATCTGCTTTCCGGAGGGACAACTCTCTCCGTGACTCCCTTGTCCGCTCCACACTCCCCTCCAGCTCCACCACACCCGGCACTTTTCTCTGCAACCGCAGGAAATGCTACACCTGGCCCCACACCTCCATCCCAGGCCCCAAGAAAACCTTCCACATTAAACAGATGTTCACCTGCACACCTGTTAATTTGGTATACTGTATCCGCTGTTCGCGATGTGGCCTCCTCTACATCAGGGAAACCAAGCGGAGGTTGGAGACCGCTTTGTGGAACACCAACGCTCGGTTTGCGACAAGCGACTGCACCTCCCAGTCGCGAACCACTTCAACTCCCCCTCCCACTCCTTGGACGACATGTCCACCCTGGGCCTCCTCCAGTGCCACAACGATGCCACCTGAAGGTTGCAGGAACAGCACATCATATTTCGCTTGGGAACCCTGCAGCCGAATGGTATCAATGCGGACTTCACAAGCTTCAAAATCTCCCTGCCCCCGACCACATCCCAAAACCAGCCCAGCTCGTCCCTGCCTCCCTGACCTGTCCGACCTTTCTCCCACCTATCTATTCCTCCCACCTCAACCCCCACCCCCACCTCCTACCTACCAGCCTCATTCCCGCCTCCTTGACCTGTCAGTCTTCCCTTGACTGACCAACCGCCATCCTAACTCCCCACCTACACACTTTTACTGGCTCCATCCCTGCCTCCTTGACCTGTCCGTCTCCTCTCCACCTATCTGCTCCTTCATCCATCTGCCTCCCCCTCTCTCCCTATTTATTTCAGAATCCCCTTCCCCTCCCCCATTTCTGAAGAAGGGTCCAGACCCGAAACGTCAGCTTTCCTGCTCCTCTGATGCTGCTTGGCCTGCTGTGTTCATCCAGCTCTACACCTTGTTATCTCAGATTCTCCAGCATCGGCAGTTCCTACTATCTCTCTTCAACAAAAGTGCTCTCTTTCAACAATAGGCCAGTTCTGTACTACCAAACGAGTTTGACTTCTCCTCGATTTCATTTAAAAGTCATATTGAATTCAAAACAAACTTTGTTGTTGTATTCACAGGTGCTCCCAGACCTGCTGAGTTTTTCTAGCACTTCCTCTGGTAACGAGCAGACAGATGGAGCTGTTGCCTGACAAGTACTCGGGTCCTGATGGATTTCATCCCAAGGTCATAAAAGAGGTAGATAATGATGTGGTGGTGTTAATTTTCCAAAATTCACTAGATTCTGGATAGGTTCCATTAGGCTGGGAAGTAGCAAGTATAATGCCTTGATTCATGAAGAGAGACAGAAAGCAAGAAACTATCAACAAACTAGCTTGCTATGTCACGGGGAAGGTGTTAGATTCAGTTACTGAGGTAATAGCTGGGCAAAACCCAAAACTCATTACCTCGAATTTCGCTAGGTAGGAGTTTTTTGTGAAAGGAAAATCACATTTAACCAATTTATTGGAGTTCTTTGCTATGGATAAAGGGGACCTGTGGACGGACTATACTTAGATTTACAGAAGGCATTTGACAAGATCACCTAAAAGGTTACTGTGCCAAGTAGGAGCTCATGGTGTAGGGGGTGACACAAGAGCATGGACAGAAAATTACCTGGCTGACAGAAACCAAGAGTATGCATAATGCGGATCTGCAGGTCAGCAGGATGTGATGAGCAGAGTTCCACAGGGGTCTGTGCTGGGGCCTCAGCTTCTTGCAATTATATCAATGACTTGCTGGGGCCTCAGCTTTTTACAATTTATACTTGTGACTTAGATGAGGGAAATATAGGCATGGTAGTCAAATTTTCAGATGACGCAAAAATAGGTTGGAAATTACGCTATGAAGACAACACAAGGATATTACAGATTGACAAATGGAGCACAATGTGGAAAAGCATGAAGTTAATCACTTTGGCAGGAAGAATAGAAATATTGAATATGGCTTAAACAGAGAACAACTGCAAAATTGAGATGGTGCAGAGGAATCTAGGTGGTCTACTGCTCGATTCACAAGTCAGCGTAGAGGTAGATCAGGTAATCAAGAAAGCTAATGGGATGCTTTCATTAATTACAAGTGGAATTGAACATAGGATATTATGCTTCAGTTTTGCAAAGCATTGGGGAGACCACATTTGTAATAGTCTGCAGTTTTGGTCTCTTTATTTAAGGAATGATGGAAGTGCATTGGAAGCTGTTCAAAGAAGGTTTAATAGATTGATGCTTGGAATGAGCGGGTTGACTTACGAGGAAAGTTGGACAGGCTGGGCTTCCCTTCACTGAAGGTTAGAAAGGTGAGGGTGAGTTCACTGAAGCGTTTGGATGGTCTGGACAAGCTGAATGTGGAAAGAATGCTTTCTCTTGTGGACCAGTTGAAAATGTGGGACATCTAAAAATCGGGGTTGATATTTAGGGACAGCTCAGGAGTTACTCTTTTCTCTCAAAAGGTTGTGCAACTTTGGAACTCTGCCTCAGAAAATGGAGTCATTAAATATCTTTGAGGTAGAACATAGAACATAGAACATTACAGCGCAGTACAGGCCCTTCAGCCCTCGATGTTGCACCAACCTGTGAAACCAATCTGAAGCCCATCTAACCTAAACTATTCCATTATCATCCATATGTTTATCCAATGACCATTTAAATGCCCT
>NW_025969233.1:0-2413 GCF_021869965.1 Rhincodon typus
ATTCTCATATAATCCCATATGGTTTACTAAAGGAAATTTCCTTACCTAGTCTGGCCTCCATGTGACTGCAGACCCACCGCAACATGGTTGTCTCTTAACTGACCTCTGAAATGGCTAAGCAAGCTGTTCAGTTCAAGGGCAATTAGGGAGGAATGGTGATGCCTCATTCCCATCATGAAAAGATAATCGCTGTATCAACCAATCGAAAGGAATTGGGGTATTTTTGACAGCCACTTTGACAATACGTTTTGATGAATTACAGCCAACAAACCCATTGAAACGACAGCAAAATCCCCCAAATGAAGTTGGGTAATTTCACCAGCAGGATGCAGCGAGTGAAGTGTAAGTATAGCCCAGAAATTAATGACAAAAATTCATAGTTGGTCACTTACACCAATTTGCTTATCAGCTCTGGCATTTCCCTGAAATTGTGTCACAATATGTAGCTGCAAGCAGGTCAATTTAGTTCCCCTGGGTAAGGCACATAGTGGTGAAAATAGCCTTTAATAACAAATGTGCAAGTTCTGTTTGTACTTTAAATGGAAGAATATGTTGTGTGCATCATTGAAAATCAGGCACTGGTTTACATAGATACAGTCTGTATGTGTTCTAATCGATCATGACAATTCTTTCTCTGGCATTAAGGCAACTAATGATGGAGCAGAGATATTATTGGTTAGGTCAAGGCAGGAAATTACTTTAATACTAATTAAAAGTGGCTCTTGCTGTCCAGCATGAATCTGCTGAGCCTTTTAGAAAATATCCCAATTGCACTGCTTTGAAATTGTCAAGGAATCAGTTAACGGTGAAAATGAATTCAAACACTCCTCAGAGAGCAAGAGAGAAGCTGATGCATCACTTAGCTTGGGATATAGTTTCATCCCCAAGATTATATCGCATTTGTATCTATAGGATGCCTGTGAATGGCCTGGTCATCAGGTAATTCTCAGTAGGTTTGTGATTAAACCATTTACTTTGTCAGCATCACCAGGGCTTTCCAAACCAACAGGACTGAATATAGTATGCCATCCTGCTTGACTTCGGGTTATCTCTAATGCTTTCTTGAATTTGGTTTTGTTTCGTCCCATGCCTTTCCATTCCATTTGCCGTGCATTAATACAACAGGGAAGGGTCACGCCCTGCAATAGTGAGGCATATTGGCCCTTGACGTCTTGTATAATGTGAGGAGGTGGGATTTGACAATACATAACGAAAATTTCCCGACTGTTTGGCAAGGGAGGACGTTCAATTTGTGTCTTTCAGTAATTGACTTGGGGGTAAATGCAGCAGGAAAGCGAACAGTAGAATCTGTCTTCTCTGCTTCGTCGGTAGAGGTGTCCTCATCACCGACTGAGGAACGTTAGATTGAAAAGGAGTGATATTTTGCACATGATGCAACTGAAATTTGCTTCCTGTTTGTTTAACAATGTAATTATTATATGTTCTTTTTCTCTGAATTGTATACAGAAAAAAATTGTAAACAAGAGAACGCTGGATTAAAACAAGATTATTCTTATCTTAGAGATTAAGCATTAAAAAAAAAAAATGCTCTGCATTTTCAAAAGCACCATTGTTTTTCTTTATTTTTGGCTCTGATTTGGTGATCTCTGGTTGGTAAGTGGTACTGGCAGCAGGCTCAGACCGGAGGTGGGCAAAATGTGCTGACGATGGGAGGAAGAGCATGGTTTTGCACTCGCACTCCTGCCCATCGTCAAAACATGGTCGTGACACTAGTTACAGTGCTGCAGCTAAAGGCTTCCCAAATCTCAGGGACTGGAACAAAAACTGAAATTGCTGGGAAAGCTCAGCAGCTCTGGCAGCATCTGTGAAGAAGAAAAAAAGAATCAGTAAAAGTTTAGGGTCTTGGTGACCCTTCCTCAGAACTGATGGTAGCTAGGAAAACATCGGTGTACATAAACCATGTACATTCCCGAGCTACCGTCAGTCCGAGGAAGGGTCACCAGACCCGAAACGTTAACTCTGATTTTTTTCTTCACAGATGCTGCCAGACTTGCAAAGCTTTCCCAGCAACTTCTGTTTTTGTTCCTGATTTACAGCATCCGCAGTCCTTTCGGTTTTTACCTCAGGACTGGAGATTGAGCAAAGCTGCAATGACCGAACAACACTCAGATCAGGAACTGCTTGCATTTTGGCTCTGACACCTGAAAAAGAATATTATGGGTTCTCGTCCCACGCAAAATCCTGGAGTACAAAATTTAACCTGACATTCTCCGTTCGGGCCTGACAGAATGCTGCACTGTCTCAGGGTCAGCACTAAGGGAGTGCTGCACTGTTGGAGAGTTAGAACGAGGATAGTGCTGCACTGTGGAGGGTCGGCACTGAGGGAGGGCCAATATTAAGGGAGCACTGCATTGTCAGAGCATCAATATTAAGGGTGTACGACAATCTCCGA
>NW_025969233.1:2513-16345 GCF_021869965.1 Rhincodon typus
TCTCTCTCTCTGTGTGTTTACGAAGCCTGGGATCCCAGACACTTTTGAAAATTAATCTCTCGATATGTCCTCCCATCCTCAAAGATTGCTTTGCTCCCCCAAGCTCTGGGCCATTAGTCTATATTGCCTCTCCCGATCCGGACATCACTTTCAGTTCTCTGGTTAAAACCCTGTCACTTGTCTGACTGTTCTGCCTGTCTTTAAATTTAAAGCTCAAGAGTTAAATCACTTGGAAATTTGACAGTCCTATGACAGTGTGACAGTTCAATGACGGTTTGAATGTACCCATGGCTTTATGTCCTTTTTATAGAGTCAACTAGCATGGAAACAGGCCCTTCTGCCCAACTCATCCATGCTGACCAGGTACCATTTGCCTGCATCTGGTCCATGTCCTTCTAAACCTTTCCTATCAATGTACATGTCCAAATTTTAAATGTTGTCATTGTACTACTACTACTGTTACCTCTACTACTTCCTCTGGCAGCTCATTCCATACACGCACCACTGTCTGTTTAAAAGTTGCCCCTCAGTTCCCTTTTAATCTTTACACTTTCACCTCAAACCTATGCTCTCTAGTTTTAGACTCCCCCCACCATGGGCAAAAGACCTTGGCTATTCACCCTATACATGCTCCTCATCATTTTATAAACATCTATAAAGTCACTCCTACACTCCAGGGAAATAAATCCCTGCCTATTCAGCCTCTCCTTATAACTCAAACCCTCCAGTCTCAGTAACATCCTCGGAAATCCTTTTTTCAGCCGAACCAGTTTAATAACTTTAATTCCTGTAGCAGGGCGACCAGAATCTTTTTTGCATGTTTGTGGATATTTTAACATCTCCAAGGGGTACCTGAACTTCTCAGGCACCTGCTTCCCCAAATGTTCACAGGACTACATCCAAAGCACCACCCTACCTCTCCAAAGGAGCAACAAAAATGCATCCAGTAATGACCTGCTCTTAACAAATGTGCACATTCCGGTTCCATGAAAGAAGAATGCTGAAATCCTGCTGCAGTGCAGCCAACAGACTATTTAAATAAAATAGAGTCCTGACAGTTCAGAAAGAGGCCACTCGCCCCCATCGTGTCTAAATAGCTGGCTGCCTGCCTCCACATTTGCACAGAACCCTACCCAGTGTCCTGTCCTAACCCCAGCAAAATTGGGAATGCAATGCCTAGTGTCTCTCTCCTCGAGGGCACAAATCTGGGACTTGGTCTGCCTCATTTCCAGCACCAGATCCAGTAATGCCCCCTTCCTAGCAACGCTTCAAACATCTCGGTGAAGTAATTTCTCCAGAAGGCATTACAGAAATCCCTCCTGTTCCTTACCCTTTCCTCCAAACACTGTCCCAGTCTGTGCTTGAGTAATTGAAATCCCCTCAAAGTCACCCTGCAGATGTGACTTTCTTTCTGTGCTTTGTAGGCTTATAGAATACCACCGATAGTGTGCAAATATCTTTGGTGCTTCTCAACAAAACAACTGTGTACACTCAAGATTAGCCCCTCTTTCCAACTCTACAACCTCCTCCCCAATTAGCAGTGGCACCCACCTCCCTTTGTCGTTTGTTGTCTGAGCACATTTCATGCTTGAATAATTAGTACCCAGTTCTCTCCATTTGTAAGACACATTTCCCAACTATTTCGCTAGCAGGAAGCCATGTGATAGAATTGTTTGCTCTTTTGTTTTGATTCCAAACTCTTCAGTTAATGTAATTTCAGATAAATCCAGAATTTTGGCAAATAGGTGACATGACCATAACATCATCCATCTCTAAATGATCGGTGGCACTGTTGTACATGTGCCCTGTATGGTGTAGGACAGACAGCTGGAGAATTGCATTGAGATTGAAAAAGAGAGAGTGAGTGGTATGCAGAGGTGTAAGTTTCAACACTGAGGAATCCTCCAGGGAGATGATAGGTTATGCATCTGTCTGTGATCTGGGTCTTCAGTCGTTAAACTGATTTGATCTTCAATAGATTGGTCATTTATCACCATTAGCTGTCCCCAGTGCCAAAATGAAACATTCAACAAAGATTTGGGATCAATTTACAAAATATCTTGTGAAGCGAAACCACAAACAGGCAGCTGTGTGTATACACACACACACCTCACAGAGACACACACACAAACACTTGACACAGACAGACACACAAAATTCATACATGTAGTCCACTCATCTCACACAAACTCAGACACACACAGACACACAGGTGCTCACTCTGATATCCAACTCTAGTTAGATGGCTCAATGGCAGCAGAAGACTTGAGAAGCCATCATGAACCAGTTTCTTTGGTGGTATTGACAAGTCTATTTGCATTATGGGAAGTGGTGGTGTGATGGTAATGTCACTGGACTAAGTCATCCCAAGGCCCAGGCTCATACTGGCGGAATCCACATTGAACAAATAATATCTGGAATTGAAATCTAATCTTAGTTATGGCAAATTTATTATTGATTCTCATATAATCCCATATGGTTTACTAAAGGAAATTTCCTTACCTCGTCTGACCTCCATGTGACTGCAGACCCACCGCAAAGTGGTTGTCTCTTAACTGACCTCTGAAATGACTAAACAAGGTGTTCAGTTCAAGGGCAATTAGGGAGGAATGGTGATGCCCCATTCCCATCATAAGAAGATAATCGCTGTATACACCAATCTATAGGAATTGGGGTATTTTTGACAGCCACTTTGACAATACGTTTTGATGAATTATAGCCAACAAACCCATTGAAACTACAGCAAAATCCCGCAAATGAAGTTGGGTAATTTCACCAGCAGGATGCAGTGAGTGAAGTGTAATTATAGCACAGAAATTAACCACAAAAATTCATAGTTGGTCATTTACACGAATGCTTATCAGCTCTGGCATTTCCCTGAAATTGTGTCAAAATATGTAGCTGCAAGCAGGTCAATTCAGTTGCCCTGGGTAAGGCAAATGGCCATAGTGGTGAAAATAGCCTTTAATAACAAATGTGCAAGTTCTGTTTGTACTTTAAATGGAAGAATATGTTCTGTGCATCATTGAAAATCAGGCACTGTTTTACAGTCTGTATATGTTCTAATCCATCATGACAACACTTTCTCTGGCATTAAGGCAACTAATGATGGAGCGGAGATTTTATTGGTTATGTCAAGGCAGGAAATTACTTTAATACTAATTAAAAGTGGCTCTTGCTGTCCAGCATGAATCTGCTGAGCCTTTCAGAAAATATCCCAATTGCACTGCTTTGAAATTGTTAAGGAGTCAGTTCACCGTGAAAATGAATTCAGACACTCCTCAGAGAGCAAGAGAGAAGCTGATGTATCAGTTAGTTTGGGATACAGTTTCATCCCCAAGATTAGATCGCATTTGTGTCTATAGGATGCCTCTGAATGGCCTGGTCATCAGGTAATTCTCAGTAAGTTTGTGATTAAACCATTTACTTTGTCAGCATCACCAGGGATGTCCAAACCAACAGGACTGAATATAGTATGCCATCCTGCTTGACTTCTGGTTGTCTCTGATGCTTTATTGAATTTGGTTTTGTTTCGTCCCATACGTGTGTTCTCAATAGCCTTTCCATTCCATTTGCCGTGCATTAATACAAAAAGGAAGGGTCACGCCCTGCAATAGTGGGGCATATTGGCCCTTGAAGTTTGTGTAACGTGAGGAGATGGGATTTGACAATACATACGAAAATTTCCCGACTGTTTGGCAAGGGAGGACGTTCAATTTGTGTCTTTCAGTAATTGACTTGGGGGTAAATGCAGCAGGAAAGCGAACAGCAGAACCTGTCTTCTCTGCTTCGTCGGTAGAGGTGTCCTCATCACCGACTGAGGAACGTTAGATTGAAAAGGAGTGATATTTTGCACATGATGCAACTGAAATTTGCTTCCTGTTTGTTTAACAATGTAATTATGATATGTTCTTTTTCTCTGAATTGTATACAGAAAAACTTGTAAACAAGAGAATGCTGCATTAAAACAAAGTTGTTCTTATCTTAGAGATTAAGCGTTAAAAAAAAATGCTCTGCATTTTCAAAAGCACCATTGTTTTTCTTTATTTTTGGCTCGGATTTGGTGATCTCTGGTTGGTAAGTGGTACTGGCAGCAGGCTCAGATCGGAGGTGGGCGATATGTGCTGACGATGGGGAGATGAGCATGGTTTTGCACTCGCACTCCTGCGCATGGTCAAAACATGGTCGGGACACTCGTTACAGTGCTGCAGCTAAAGGCTTCCCAAATCTCAGGGACTGGAACAAAAACTGAAATTGTTCGGAAAGCTCAGCAGCTCTGGCAGCATCTGTGAAGAAGAAAAAAAAATCAGTTGACGTTTAGGGTCTTCGTGACCATTCCTCAGAACTGATGGTAGCTAGGAAAACATCGGTGCACATAAACCAACGTTCCCCTCGCTACCGTCAGTTCCGAGGAAGGGTCACCGGACCCGAAACGTTAACCCTGATTTTTTTCTTCACGGATGCTGCCAGACTTGCAAAGCTTTCCCAACAACTTCTGTTTTTGTTCCTGATTTACAGCATCAGCAGTCCTTTCAGTTTTTACCTCGGGACTGGAGATTGAGCAAAGCTGCAATGACCAAACACCACTCAGATCAGGAACTGCTTGCATTTAATACTTGACCACTCTTGGCTCTGACACCTGAAAAAGAATATTATGGGTTCTAGTCCCACGCAAAATCCTTGAGTACAAAATTTAACCTGACATTCTCCGTTCGGGCCTGACAGAATGCTGCACTGTCTCAGGGTCAGCACTAAGGGCGTGCTGCACTGTGGAGAGTCAGAACTCGGATAGTGCTGCACTGTGGAGGGTCGGCAATGAGGGAGTGCTGCACTGAGGGAGGGCCAATATTAAGGGAGTACTGCACTGTCAGAGCATCAATATTAAGGGTGTACGAGAATCTCCAAGGACCATTGTTGAGGAAGTGCTGCATTGTTGGAGAGTCAGTACTGAGGGAGTGCTGCATGGTCAGTGGGTCAATATAATGGGACTGCTGCACTGTTGGAGGGTTGATATTAAAGAGGTGCAGCACTGTCAGCTAGTCAATATGAAGGAAATGTTGCACTGTCAGAGGACCAATATTAAGGGAGTGCTGCACTCTCAGAAGGTCAGTGATGACGGAGTCCTGCACAGTCTGAGGGCGAATATTAGGGGTGTGCTGCACTGTTAGAGGCTCAAAATTCAGGGTGTGCTACACTGTCAGAGTCACTACTGGGGGAGAGCTGCGCTGTCAGAGAATCAGTATTAAAGCTGTGCAGCGCTGTATGGTGTCACGGTCAGTGGGTTGATAATAAGGGACTGCTGCATTGTCAGAAGACTAATATTAAGGTGGTGATTCATGTCAGAAGGTCAAAATCAAGGGTGTGCTGCACTGTCAGAGAGTTGCTACTGTCAGGGGTCGCACTGAGAGGGTGCTGTACTTTTGGAGAGTCAGTATTGAGGAAGTGCTGCATTGTCGGAGAGTCAGAGGCTTAGCACTGAGGGAGTGCTGAATCAGAGAGTTAGTACTGAGGGAGTGCTGCATTGTCAGAGTATCATCACTGAGGGAGTACCACAATATCGGAGGGTCAATATGAAGCATATGCTACACTATCAAGGAGTCAATGATGACAGAATGCTGCACTGTCAGAAGTTCAGTAGTGAGGGAAAACTGCATTGTCAGAGTGTCTTCATCAAGGAAGTGCCACTCTGTCGGTAGATCAATATTAAGGGAGTGCTGCACTGTCACAGGGTCAATATTAGGGGTGTGCTGCTCTAACAGAGGATCAGTGATGATTGAGTGTTTAACTGCTGCAGAGCCAGTACTGAGGGAATCCTGCGTTGTGACAGTGTCATCATTGAGGGAGTGCTGCACTGTTGAAGGGCCGATATTAAGGGAGTGTGACACTGTCAGACTGTCATTATTAAAGATGTGCTACAGTATCAAAGGGTGAGTAATGAGGAAGTGCTGCACTGTCGAAAGGTCAGCACTGAGTTGGGCTGTACTGTCAGATAGTCAATATTAATGGAGTGCTTCACTTTCAGGAGTTTGATATTAGGGGAGTGCTGCACTGTGAGTTGGTCAATATTAAGGGAATGCTGAAACTGTCAATGGGTTGATGCTAAGGGAGTGATGTACTATCAGAGTGTTATCACTGATGGAGTTCCACACTGACAGAGGGGTAATATTAAGGGTGTACTGCAGTCTCACTATTGATGGAATGCTGCACTGGGGGTCAGTATTGAGGGAATGCTCCATTGTTGGAGGATCAGTACTGAGGGAGTGCTGGACTGTCACAGGACCAATATTAAGAGCGTGCTGTGCTGTCAGAAGGTCAATATTAAAGGAGCACTGCACTATCAGAGGGACCGCACTGAGGGAGTACAGCTGCTGCGAAGATCACTACAAAGGATATGGCATACTGTGAGAGGTCCATTTTGTGGGAATTGATGAACTGAGGTTCTGTACTGTGAGATGGTTGCAGTGTCACAGGGTCAGCATTAAGGGAGAGGGGCAAGAAAAAACTAGCACTGCCAGACAACTGACGCTCTGATTATGAGGCACTCCCTCAGTACTGACCCTCCAACAGTGCATACTCTCTGATGACTGACTCTCTGAAAGTGCATCCCTGCCACAGTATTAACCCTCCAACATACTGGTATTCTCTCAGCAATAACACTCTGAGAATGCCATGCTCCCTTACTATTGACACCCTGACCATGAAACACCCCTTCAATTTTAACCCTTCAGCAGTGCAGCATACACTCATCATTGCCTCTCTGATATTGCAGTGCTGCCTTCATATTGACCCTTTCACAGTGCAGGACACACTAACATTGAACATCTAAAAGTGCAGCTCTCCCTCAGTGCTGACCCCCATCCGTGCAGCACCACCTCAATTCTGACCCACTCAGTGTAGCACACCCTTAATTCTGAACCCCTCAGTGCAGCACTCCTTCAGTGCTGGCCGCCCTCAGTGCAGCACTTCCTCAGTGCTGACGCCCGCCCTCAGTGTAGCACTCCCTCAGTGCTGACACCCTCAGTGCAGCATTCCCTCATGCTGACATCCCTCAGACATGACACCCCTCAGTGCAGCACTCCCTCAGTGCTGCACACCCTCAGTGCTGACCCCCCTCACTGCAGCAATCCCTCAGTGCTGACGCCTGCCCTCAGTGCAGCACTCCCTTTGCTGAATCCCTCTCATTGCAGCACTCCCTCAGTGCTGAGGCCCCCTCATTGCTGAGGCCCCCTCAGTGCAGCACTCCCTCAGTGCTAGACAACAAGGTGCAGAGCTGGATGAACACAGCAGGCCAAGCAGCATCATTGTTCATCCAGCTCTGCACCTTGTTGTCTCGGATTCTCCAGCATCTGCAGTTCCTACTATCTCTGATTCAATTTTACTCCCTCAGTGCTGATGCCCCTCACTGCAGCAATCCCTCAGTGCTGACGCCTGCCCTCAGTGCAACACTCCCTTGGTGCTGAACCCCTCTCAGTGCAGCACTCCCTCAGTGCTATCGGCCCCACAGTGCTGACGCCCTCTCAGTGTTGCATTCCCTCATTGCAGCACTCTGTCAATGCAGAACTCCCTTAGTGATGACCCCACTCAGTGCCCCCCTTCCTCAATACTGAACCTCGGACAGTCTCACAGCACTAACCCTACAACAGTGTAGTACACCCTCACGGCTGACACCCCTCAGTGAAGCCCTCCCTCAGTGCTGACCCCACTCAGTACTGACCCCTCTCAGCGATGGAGCCCCTCAGTTCTGGCACTCCCTCGGTGCTGACCTCCCTTCTGTGCTGGCCGCCCTCAGTGCAGCACTGCCTCAGTGCTGACGCCGCCTGAGTGCTGAAGCCCCCACAGTGCAGCACTCCCTCAGTGCACACCCCGTCAGTGCTGACCTCCCTTCAGTGCTGGCCAGCTTCAATGCAGCACTTGCTCAGTGCTGATCCCCCTCTTTACAGCACTCCCTCAGTTCACAACTTCCTCACTACTGACCCTGTCAGTGCTGACCTCCCTTCAGTGCTGACCACCTTCAGTGCTGACCCCTCTAAGTGCAGACCCCACTCTGTCCAGCATTACCTCAGTGCTTCACACTCTCAGTGCATCCCTCCCTCAGTGCAGCGCTCCCTCAGTGCTGACCCCGCACTGTGCAGCACTCCCTCAGTGTTGATCCACATCTGTGCAGCACTCCCTCAGTGCTGACCCCCTTCAGTGCTAACCCCCTCAATGCTGGCCCCTCCCCTCAGTGCTGGCGCCACCTCAGTGAGGCACTCCCTCAGTGCAGCACTCCCTCAGTGCTGACCCATTTAGTGCTGACCCCACCCCCTCACTGCAGCACTCCCTGACCATCTAATAGCACATCACGCCCTTTATACGAACCCTTGGACTGTGCAGCACTACTTTAGTACTGACTCTCCAACAAGACAATTTCACAGAGATGTGCTCCCATCAAATTGACCTTCTGATACTGGAGCATTTCCTTAATATTGACCCTCTCACAGTGAAGCTCTCCCTTAATATAGACCCTCTGACAGGGCGGCTCTCTTTCAGTACAGGCCTTCTCACAGAGCAGCACTCTCTCATCATTGCCCCTCTGACAGTGCAGCACTCCCCTAAATACTGTCAGTGGGTCAATACTGAGAGAATGCTGCACTGTCAGAGTCAGCTCCCCATAGTACTATCAGACGTTCAGGATTAAAGATATGCCGTACTGGGAGTGGGTCAGTATCAGTGAATTCTGCACTGCGACAGGGTCAACAATGAGGAAGATCTGCACTGTCAACGAAATAGGGTCACAACTGAGTGAGTGCCTCACGATCAGAGGGTCAGGACTGAGGTCAGAATTGAGACAGTGCTATAGGATTAGAGTGTCAGTGATGTGGTAGAGCAGCACTCTGAGGGTCAGTACTGAGGGAAAGCTTCATTATCAATGGGTCAGTTCTGAGGCTGTGCTACTTTGTCAGAGGACCATACTAATGTGGTGCCTCATTGTAATGGGATAAGAATTGAGGGAATGTCGCACAATGCATCACTAGCTCATCATTGACAGTCTAACAGTGTAGCACACCCTTAATATTGACCTTCTGACAATGCAGCACTCCGTCATGACTGACTGTTCTGACAGTGCAGTACTCCCTCAGTCGTGACCCTCTGACAGTGCAGCACCCCCTTAATATTGGCCTTCCGACAGTGTGGAGCTCCCTCAGTGATGACACTGACAATCCAGCACTCCCTCAGTACTTACTCCGCAAGACTTCAGAACCCGCTCATCATTGACCCTCTGACAGTGTAGCAGTCACTAAAGATTGAGCCTCAATGCTGGAACCCTCTCTTAATATTGACCCCCTGACAGTGAAGCTCTCCCTCAATATTGACCCTCTGCGAGGGTGGCTTTCTCTCAGTGCTGACCCTTCAATAGTGTAACATGACTTACCACTTACCCATCACCACTTTACACAATGGCCCTATCAACATTAACTTTCTGAAACTGTAGCACTCCATTAATATTAACCCTCTGAGAGTGCAGAATTCCTTCATTATTGACCCTCCTACAGCATAGCACACCCTCAAATTGACCCTCCAACAGCGCTGTACTCTCTTAGTACTGAGTCTCCGACAATGCAACACTTCCTCAATACTGACTCTCCAAAAGTACAGCACCCTCTCAGTGCAAACCCTGACAGTAGCAACTCTCTGACAGTGCAGCTCACCCTTAATTTTGACCTTCTGACATGAATCACCAAATTAATATTGGTCTTCTGACAATGCAGCAGTCCCTTATTATCAACCCACTGACAGTGACTCCATACAGCGCTGCATACCTTTAATACTGATTCTCTGACAGTGCAGCACTCCCCCAGTAGTGACTCTCTGAAAGTGTAGCACACCCTGAATATTGACCCTCTGACAGTGCAGCACACCCCTAATATTCGCCCTCAGACTGTGCAGGACTCCGTCATCACTGACCTTCTGAGAGTGCAGCACTCCCTTAATATTGGTCCTCTGACAGTGCAACATTTCCTTCATATTGACTAGCTGACAGTGCTGCACCTCTTTAATATCAACCCTCCTACAGTGCAGCAGTCCCATTATATTGACCCATTGACCATGCAGCATTCCCTCAGTACTGACTCTCCAACAATGCAGCACCTCCGCAACAATGACCCTAGGAGATTGTCGTACACCCTTAATATTGATGCTCTGACAGTGCAGTACTCCCTTAATATTGGTCCTCCTTCAGTGCAGCACTCCCTCATTGCCGACCCTCCACAGTGCAGCACTATCCTAGTTCTGACTCTCCAACAGTGCAGCACGCCCTTAGTGCTGACCCTGAGACAGTGCAGCCTTCTGTCAGGCCCGAACGGAGAATGTCAGGTTAAATTTTGTATTAATGCACGGCAAATGGAATGGGAAGGCAAATGAGAACACTTATATGGGACGAAACGAAACCAAATTCAAGAAAACATCAGAGACAACCAGTAGTCAAGCAGGATGGCATACTATATTCAGTCTTGTTGGTTTGGACAGTCCTGGTGATGCTGACAAAGTAAATGGTTTAATCACAAATCTACTGAGAATTACCTGATGACCAGGCTATTCACAGGCATCCTATAGACACAAATGCGATATAATCTTGGTGATGAAACTGTATCCCAAACTAGCTGATACATATTCAGCTGAGCCACTTTTAATTAGTATTAAAGTAATTTCCTGCCTTGACATAACCAATAATATCTCCGCTGAATCAGTTGCCTTAATACCAGAGAAAGAATTGTCTTGATGGATTAGAACACATACAGACTGTATCTATGTAAACCAGTGCCTGATTTTCAATGATGCACAGAACATTTAAAGTACAAACAGAACTTGCACATTTGTTATTAAAGGCTATTTTCACCACTATGGCCATGTGTCTTACCCAGGGGAACTGAATTGACCTGTTTGCAGCTACATATTGTGACACAATTTCAGGGAAATGCCAGAGCTGATAAGCAAATTGGTGTAAGTGACCAACTATGAATTTTTGTGGTTAATTTCTGTGCTATAATTACACTGCAACCTGCTGGTGAAATTACCCAACTTCATTTGGGGGATTTTGCCATAGTTTCAATGGGTTTGTTGGCTGTAATTCATCAAAATGTATTGTCAAAGTGGCTGTCAAAAATACCCCAATTCCTACAGATTGGTGTATACAGCGATTATCTTCTTCTGATAGGAATGGGGCATCACCATTCCTCCCGAATTGCCCTTGATCTGAAAACCTTGCTTAGCCATTTCAGAGGTCAGTTAAGAGACAACCACTTTGCGGTGGTACTGCAGTCACATGGAGGTCAGACGAGGTAAGGAAATTTCCTTTAGTAAACCATATGGGATTATATGAGAATCAATAATAAATTTGCCATAACTAAGATTAGATTTCAATTCCAGATTTTATTTGTTCAATGTGGATTCCTCCGGTATGAGTCTGGGCCTTGGGATGAATTAGTCCAGTGACATTACCATCACACCACCACTTCCCACAATGCAAATAGAATTGTCAATACCGCCAAAGGAACTGGTTCAGGATGGCTTTTCCAATCTTCTGCTGCCATTGAGCCATCTAACTAGAGTTGGATATCAGAGTGAGCACCTGTGTGTCTGTGCGTGTCTGAGTTTATAAGAGAGGAGTGCACTACATGTATGAATTTTGTGTGTCTGTCTGTGTCAAGTGTTTGTGTGTGTGTCTCTGTGAGGAGTGTGTGTGTGTGTGTGTGTGTGTGTGTGTGTGTGGATACACACAGCCGCCTGTTTGTGGTTTTGCTTCACAAGATATTTCATAAATTGATCCCAAATCTTTGTTGAATGTTTCATTTTGGGACTGGGGACAGCTAATGGTGTTAAGTGACCAACCGATTGAAGATTAAATCAGTTTAACTGCTGAAGACCCAGATTACAGACAGATGCATAACCTGTCATCTCCCTGGAGGATTCCTCAGTGTTGAAACTTACACCTCTGCATACCAGCCACTCTCTCTTTTTCAATCTCAATGCAACTCTCCAGCTGTCTGTCCAACACCATACAGGGCACATGTACAACAGTGCCACCGATCACTTAGAGATGGATGATGTTATGGTCATGTCACCCATTTGCCAAAATCCTGGATTTATCTGAAACGACATTAACTGAAGAGTTTGGAATCAAAACAAAAGAGCAAACAATTCTATCACATGGCTTCCTGCTCGCAAAATAGTTGGGAAATGTGGCTTACAAATGGACAGAATTGGATGCTAATTATTCAAGCATGAAATGTGCTCAGAAAAAAAGAGGTGGGTGCCACTGCTAATTGGGGAGGAGATTGTAGAGTTGGAAAGAGGGGCTAATCTTGAGAGTACACAGCCGCTTGGTTGAGAAGCACCAAAGATATTTGCACACTGTCAGTGGTATTCTATAAGCCTGCAAAGCACAGAAAGAAAGTTACATCTGCAGGGTGATTTTGAGGGGATTTCAATTACTCAAGTGGGACAGTGTTTGGAGGAAAGGGTAAGAAACAGGAGGGATTTCTGTAATGCCTTCTGGAGAAATTACTTCACCAAGATGTTTGAAGTGTTGCTAGGAAAGGGGCATTACTGGATCTGGTGCTGGAAATGAGGCGGACCAAGTCCCAGATTTGTGCCCCAGAGGAGAGGGATACTAAGCATTGCATTCCCGGTTTTGCTGGGGTTAGGACAGGACACTGGGTAGGGTTCTGTGCAAAGGTGGAGGCAGGCAGCCAGCTATTTAGACACGATGGGGGCGAGTGGCCTCTTTCTGAACTGCCAGGATTCTTTTTTATTTAAATAGTCTGTTGGCTGCACTGCAGCAGGATTTCAGCATTCTTCTTTCATGGAACCGGAATGTGCACATTTGTTAAGAGCAGGTCATTACTGGATGCATTTTTGTTGCTCCTTTGGAGAGGTAGGGTGGTGCTTTGGATGTAGTCCTGTGAACATTTGGGGAAGCAGGTGTCTGAGAAGTTCAGGTACCCCTTGGAGATGTTAAAATATCCACGAACATGCATAAAAGATTCTGTAAGCCCTGCTACAGGAAGGATGTTATTAAACTGGAAAGGCTGAAAAAAGGATTTATGAGGATGTTACTGAGACTGGAGGGTTTGAGTTATAAGGAGAGGCTGAATAGGCAGGGACTTATTTCCCTGGAGCGTAGGAGTGACTTTATAGATGTTTATAAAATGATGAGGAGCATGTATAGGGTGAATAGCCAAGGTCTTTTGCCCATGGTGGGGGGAGTCTAAAACTAGAGAGCATAGGTTTGAGGTGAAAGGGCAAAGATTAAAAGGGAACCGAGGGGCAACTTTTAAACAGACAGTGGTGCGTGTATGGAATGAGCTGCCGGAGGAAGTAGTAGAGGTAACAGTCGTCGTAGTACAATGACAACATTTAAAATATACTTGGACAGGTACACGGATAGGAAAGGTTTAGAAGGATATGGACCAGATACAGGCAAATGGTACCTGGTCAGCATGGATGAGTTGGGCAGAAGGGCCTGTTTCCATGCTAGTTGACTCTATAAAAAGGACATAAAGCCATGGGTACGTTCAAACCATCATTGAACTGTCACACTGTCATAGGATGGTCAAATTTCCAAGTGATTTAACTCTTGAGTTTTAATTTTAAAGACAGGCAGAACAGTCAGACAAGTGACAGGGTTTTATCCAGAGAACTGAAAGTGCTGTCCTGATCGGGAGAGGCAATATAGACTAACGGCCCAGAGCTTGGGGGAGCAAAGCAATCTTTGAGGATGGGAGGACATATCGAGAGATTAATTTGCAAAAGTGTCTGGGATCCCAGGCTTCGTAAACACACAGAGAGAGAGA
>NW_025969234.1:0-583 GCF_021869965.1 Rhincodon typus
GTTCATCCAGCTCTACAGATGGCTCGTTGGCTGATTGCACTTGTACCCTCTATGGCACTCGTAATTCCTGGCATCATAATCCAGACTCCAGGCTGTGGGCTGTTGGCCGTGGGCGCTCCCTTTTCCTGCTGTGGACAAGGCCACCTCTGTCCTCAGTGTTTTGCACTCAGTCAATCACTTATTGCTTTGCGTTTGTACCTGATACGAGTGACAGGGCGATGGTGCCCACTGCCGTGTGTCCTTGGCACCTCCGCATCCCTTTTATCCTTTTGCTTCCCCACTGAGTGAGAACACTGATTGGCATCTTTTAAAAGCCTATTTCTTTTTTTAAAGTTTACAAATAAAACAACTACCGTAAAATAAGGAAAGCATTGCATGTATATAGTGCCTTTTAGAAGCTCAGGATGTCCCAATTAAGTAGTTTTGAAAGTGTAGTCACCATCATTATGTAAGAAAGATGAAAAACAATAGGTGAATGGCAAACTCTGACTAATGATCAGATCGTTTATTTTTAGTGATGTTGATTAAGAGATAAATATTGGCCATGGCACAGGATAGAGATTCCCTGGTCACAGTTCGCTGA
>NW_025969234.1:593-16339 GCF_021869965.1 Rhincodon typus
TGAAGTTTTTAGAAATATGACTTTCTAAAATGCTGTCTGACTGCACTTGTTCATACCAAATTTTGCATTCAACAGTATGAAAATATGCAGAAGCTTGAGAAAAAAAATCCACTTCTCAAAAATAGCACAATTTTGGCTTGATCACTGATTGCACCCAAATGCAGAAAGTCGAAAGCCATCCTTCACTTACCATAACATTATATTTAACAATCAGGACATTTTTTATATATAATTTCGAAAGAAATGTTGTCCAGTTTCTGGGTCTGAAATGTGTTGCACCATAGAGTGTCAGATATTGACTGCTACCCAGACTTACACACACTGTGTTCACAGTTGCAGTTATACCATCAAGAGATGATGCTCAGTGGATGGCAGACTGTTTTGCCTGGAGAAGAGGGAGGATATTGAGGAGATAACTCTAAATCTGTTCATCCATTAGTTAAGTGTTAAATACACAATGATTCTGGAAGAACTCTAGTCAAAACAATTCACCTTATTCACCTGCTTACCACAAGATAATGGCAAGTGGAGACAAAATGACGCATGGAACAAAATAATAGAAAAGCTATTTTAAAAAGTCACTAGAAAAGTATTATGACCTTACAAAAAAACATTGAGACTTTATAGAAGTATTATTGAATGGCTGGCATTGAACTCTGGTGACAAGAGAATTATCAATAATCCTGTCAAAAGCTTGGAAGACCATGTTAATGATGCGAACAGTTTTCAACTCCACTAAAGGGCTATTAGCAAACCAGGTTTAGTACTGTATGTAGAATAGCCAGAAACAGCCTAGTCCAAAAACCCATTTTGATGGATGTGGTAAACAGTTGTATCTGTAGATGTTGTATAAGGTAATGGATATGAAAGGGTTAATTTGGTCTAAGTTAAGCTGGGCCCTCTCTGATATATAACATGGCCACTGAGTGGAGCATCAGGTCCCTTAACTACCTCTTGTTAGCAACAGATAATATGCCTCAGTTTTAATACAACCTCTATAAAATTACTACTATGTAATCAAGTTTATTTTGTTACCCAGGATAACTGCTTCTTATTGTCAATGATGACACTTTTCTTTAATGTAACCCCTACATTAACATAGGAAGAAGGATTTGTGACCGTATTCTACTTAAGGTGCCTAGGGCTTACCATCCTGATTTCAACAGAATGTAGCAGTGGTGCAGATCTGACACCCGCTGTGAAGAGACCAACAGTGAGAAGAATTTGAAGGGAAAGGAACAGAGAAAATTCTGCAAAAAAAGATTAACTACTTGAAGAGAGGTTCAGTCAACAGCTGAAAAGTGTTTCAACAAATATCAGTCAGCACAGGCTTAGGGGAGCTGAAACAGCCAGCAGCGTCTCTCTGAGGTGAAATGTTAGCTGGACCTGGGGTGAACAACCAGAGGAAAAGCCAGTGTCGGCTACAGAGAGTCACACGTTAACAATGAAGGAGTTGATTCGAGTTTCAATCCAACACAGAAGCAGACAATGTTAGGCTCAGTATCTAAGTAAAGTGTATACCAAGAATTGCTGACATGGAACACCAGGCAAGTACTTGGTGACTTCACCTCACTGCATGGTCCAAAGAATGTCCATGTTAAACACTAGACACCAACACCTCAGGGCACGTGCTGAATGGGGACCGTCCACAAGCACCTCATATCCACGGACATTGGCATCCAATGTGCCAGTCTGTAAAAACTCTCATCGTACATCTCTGGTCCACTTACTGGATGCTTCTGCACTTCCATGCTGCATGTCTGGTCACAACGGAGTCATTGTAATGTTGCAGCCAGTTCACAGCTTGGAGCAGGCTGTATCTCTGGCCTGTTCACTTCCTCCCTTACTACTCAGTCCCTCAGAGCCTGCCTGCATGCTCACAGCATCACTGATTTGCCTTGCCAGTTTGCACATTTCCCCTCAGCCAGAGATACCAGCTTTACAGCACTGCTGTATTGCCTTGTATTTAGAACAGACACAGAGCCAGGCAGCTTGGCATGGTTGCCAGCAGTCACCAATCCATGTGGTGGACATGTCACTGTATGACACCATGCTACATCAGTGTTCCACCTACCCCATGTGCCCACAGCTGATGTGGCAATCAAACTGCATGTGCTTCAACCAAATGGCCATGTTTCCATTTTGGAGGGGACTTGTGTTCACTCACATCAAGGGAGACATTCTTCAGTCAGTGGGAGAGTCAGCTGAGTGAACGAATTGGAAGTGACTAGCCCAGCTGTTAGTGCAGGTGCAAGTGGTGGAAAGATGGTGAGGTGTCCTGAGAGATTGAGTACACAGCACAGTGGTATGTAGGGTTAGTACATGGAGTTTGGGGCATTGGAGGTCAGGGGTTGAGATTGAGTCAAGGTGAAGCATACAACTGTGAGCCTTGGCTGAGACTACACTGAGTCAGGTGGCAAGGTCTGGTGTCATAGCCTCCACTGCCAGTCCTGGGGGTAGTGTGCATCTATACCCCCTCCCTCCAATCTCCTGCACTATCCTCCAGGTCCCTGTCACTCTGACAGGACTAGAAAGAGTAAATGCAGGAAGGATGTTCACGATGACTGGGGAGTACAGAACCAGGAATCACAGTTGAAGGATAAAGGGTAGGCCTTTTGGGACTGATATGAGGAGAAATTTCTTTACCCAGAGAGAGATGAATGCATGGAATTTTATGCCACAGAAAACGATCGAGGCCAAAACATTGATGTTTTCAAGAAGGAGATAAATATTGTTATTAGGGCTAAAAGGATCTAAATATGTGATGAAAGCGGGGACAGGTTACTGAGTTTGATGACCAGCCATGATCAAATTGAATGGTGGACCAGGACCGCGGCCTACTCCTGTTCCTATTTTCAATGCTTCTATGTCTGCAAAGCAGGGTGCTAATTTCTTCTTTGCTACACAATCTTGAGCAAATGTCACAATCCATGCAGGGCAGCCAGACATAAAGTGCTTGTTCAGCTGTGCAATGGCCTTTTAAAGACGGGACAGGCACCAGTGATGCCAGTCTATTTGGGGATGTGTCAGCAGTGTTCAGTAGTTCCAGCTGCAGTGAATGAGAGAGTTAGGCTAGCAACAGAAGTGAGGGGCACCATAAAGCCATGGTGGGTAGTTAATGAGATGCGTTTGGGATCATAGTGTGAGAAAACTCACTAGGCCTCACAGAGAGAAACCTTCCATGAAATGTGATGAAAATAATATTTTCCCAAAATATGATAAGACTCAGCTCATAATTTCTGAATACAAAAAAATAAGCTTATAAAACAGCAGATGAAAACAATGTTGAGGTATATACATTTAAAGTACTTTTGCAGTAGTAATTTTAATCAACACATTTAAGATCATTGGAAAAAAGGCATAATAACTCTCAGCAAATTCAACATCAGAGATTGTCCTAGCTGACATAACAATGGAATTCATGGAGGAAACAGTTCTGAACATATAGAATTATTTCAAAACGAAATTCAAATCAGAAGAACGAGTTAATACACTATAATATTCAGCAAGTTCGAAAGCTAATGATATTTTAAATCACCACAAAATAAAAGAAGATGACATTATAAAAGCTTTCAATTATTTTAACAGAAGAATTCAACTTCCTGGTGAATCCATTGACAATTTCATCAGTGACTTCTGCAGATATGTTGAAACCTGTGAATTAGAAGCCACACAACCAGAATTC
Organism: Rhincodon typus; assembly: GCF_021869965.1. Lineage (NCBI taxonomy): Eukaryota > Metazoa > Chordata > Chondrichthyes > Orectolobiformes > Rhincodontidae > Rhincodon > Rhincodon typus. The sequence goes on from NW_025969234.1 coordinate 4,279, forward strand.
ATAAGAGACAGAATTACTATTGGAATTTTTAATTAATGTTTATCAGTTCTTGTACAGGCCAAGGAAGATTTCACTTTGGAAACAGAGATCAAGCAAAGTCTCAGGCATGCTCTGAGATGAGAACAACAATTTAGTCACAGACAGCAACAGAACCTATTATCTTCATAAAGTCCATACAGACAGCACACAAATTGAGCAAAATATCAGTTACCTTTGTTCAGTTGCCAGTTTTATCAAGTTTCACAAAAAGTTTCTCATCAAGAAGCCTCATGAGTTTTCTCACCGCATCTTACCAAACTCACGTCATCAAATACCAACTCCACCTCATGGTGCCTCTCTTGCCCGATTCTAACCCCATTCTGCCACTTGCTGTACTTGGAGCAATGCCTCATTGCAGGGTTATCCTGGACAGACTGCCATCCTTAGCACTGGTGATATCTTTAAAAGGACATTCTGCACTTAAACAGGCACTGTCAGTCCCACAGCCACCCTTGCGCAGTTCCTGACATTTTCCCTGGACATGCTAGACAAGTGAGAATTAGTGCCCAGCCTTGTAGGCAGCGATCTGGAGTTCCTGGTAGACGTACTGATACAGAGGCAGACTGTCTTTCTGCTCCAGAAGTGGCTGTGGAAGCCACAAGACCATGCCAGCCTGGTCTGAGGTTGCCACTGGGTCACCGTGGTCTCAGCTGTTTAGAGGAATGTGCAACAATGTCAGTTGAAAGTCAATTATCTTCTCCGTTCTGCCAATATAACTGCCACCACCTTCTCTCTGCTACTTACACTGTCTCTATCTCTGTTACTGCATCAGCTTCCTAACCAGAGTCATGCACTCTCTCACTGTCACTATTGCCTGCAAGATCTTCCCCACTCAATATCCCCCACTCCAACTCCCCCAACACCACTCACCCTGCATGCCCTCTGTGCTGCTTACTCATTCACCCGGGACACCTCCCCTCGTGCCAACAGTAACAGCTGTGCAACCCACTGTCATCACCATTAACACGTGCCTCTCTCTCATTCCAGCAGGAAAACAACCCACAATCGGGCAGAAAGTATCATGATGTGTGGCGGGCTAACTGGCATTCGCTCCCCCGGATCCTGATTCTAACTGTCCCGAGTAGCTGACTGACTGTGTCCAAGCCCCTAGACTGTTCTCAGAAGCTACCCTTGACTGACTGTGCCATGACCCCTGACCGAAGACTATCACCCTTGGTCTGACTGAGACTTACTGCCAACCACGAGAAGCTTTCTGTTTCTGTGTCTGCTATAACTGACACAGCAATCCAGCAGTGCTGAGGGCCTGGTGTGCTTGACTGAGGGCTGAGGCACAGAGAGGCAAGGCGGTGTAGGGTTCTGTGAGCATCCAGGCAGGCTCAGAGGGAGTAATCACTTAGAAAGGAAGCAAACAGGCCAGAGATACAGCTTGGCCCAGTCCATGAGCTGGATGCCGGTCCCTGAGTGCATATTACAATAATGGTCGCTATTGTGCTCAGATGTGCAATGTTGAAGTGCAAGTGGATCAGAGATGTGCCAAGAGGGTTCTTAAAAGCTGGCACATGTCAGGTACCGACATCTGTGGATGTAGACTGTGTGTGTCTGATCCCCATTGAGTGTGACCTGCGATGTTGGTTCCCAACGTGAATGTCCTTTGCTGTGAGCAGTGAGCTGACGTCACCATGTACCCGCTCTGATGTCCACATGGAGAATTCTTGGCATCCAGTTTGTTCATGGTGGATGGTATGATGGAAAGCTGCATATAAGACCATAAGACCAAAAGACATAGGAGCAAAAATTAGGCCATTCAGCATATCGAGTCTGCTCTGCCAGTCAATCATGGCTGCCAAGTTTCTCAACCCCATTCTCCCCCGTTCTCCCTACAACCCTTGATCTCCTTGACAATCAAGAACCTATCTATCTCTGTCTTAGATTACTCAATGACCTGGCCTCCACAGCCTTCTGTGACAGTGAATTCCATAGATTCACCACTCTCTGGCTGAAGAAGTTTCTCCTAATCTCCGTTCTAAAAGGGCTTCCCTTTACTCTAAGGCTGTGCACTCGGGTCTTAGTCGCTCCTACCGATGGAAGCATCTTCCCACCATCCACTCTGTCCAGGCCATTCAGTGCTATGTAAGTTTCAATTAGATCCTCCCTTGTCCCTCTAAACTCCATCGAGCATCGACACAGAGTCCTCAAACATTCCTCATATGTTAAGCTTTTCATTCCTGGGATCATTCTCCTGAACCTCCTCTGAACCCGCTCCAGGGCCAATACATTTTTCCTGAGGTATGGGGCCCAAAACTGCACACAATACTCCATAATGAGGTGAGTTGTGCAGTTAATAAGGTCAGCAACAAGCAACAACCCCACTTTAGAAATATCTCACTGCTGCTCAGTGAAAATGTCACCTCAAAGTCTACAGCCAAGTTAAAAGTTGCTCCTGACATTGAGGTAGGCTTCACTGGGCCACTTTTACTAGTCTGCCATATTTTCCACCACAACCCATGTCATTCAGACCCCAAAACAATTCAACCCATTATTACTGCTGTGTAATAAAGTTAATCTTTAAGTGTCTCTTCTGCTGAGACCTATTTATGGTTCATCCTTAATCATTAACCACAAGAAAGTCCCTAGCATTGGATGGACAATTGGTGCCAGCATTCTACTTCACGTGCCTAGGCTTTACTATGATGCTTACTCAGGAGGAACTAGATTTGCTGCACTGCTGCTGATTTTCATCACTTGGTCTTAGCTTTTATTAAATGCAAACATCAAAGACCCTTAAAATGCCATTTTACCTCCAAGCAGCAGGAGGAGGTATGTAGTGGCAAATGTTCCAAAATTGGAAAAGAAAACATGGCAAAATCATCAATTACAAAGTCTGTTCAAACTATGATCTGTGAATATAGCAGACTGAACAGATGATCAACTTCCTCTGAGGTTACAATAATCCCATTTGAAATATAAACTGCAGTTCCCCGCATCTCAGCTACCCATGAAAAGTGAAAATGTATTTCTGCTTTGAGATTCACAGCATCTTTCCTTTAAGTGCCAGTCTCAGTAATTGAAAGGAAGCCTATATTGATTCCTGATAGGAGCTGTCACAGGCCCCTGGGATGAGCATCTGATTTCAGTCCAGTAAACAACTCAGTCCACCGCTGGCTATTGTCCAATTGCCATCACTTAATAATCACCACATCTTCATTTAGCCCTAAACTGACATGCACAAAACTCCTCAGAATATTCATCACACATCTGTGCAGACCAGATTACACATTAGCAAGTCAAATCTGCTCAAAATGCATGGCTGCCTCTGCAAAGACGTCTCTTTGGGTGAGTTGTATTGTTGGCTGTGATGGATAATAATGTAACTGAGCCCAATCAGGGAGAACAATCAGCTCATATCTGGGGAGATGAGGGACAAACAGCGGCAGTGCCCTGGTAGCACTAGAACAATGGGACTGTAATACACTTGACGCCGCTGGTAATGAAATCCACTTTTGATTAGCAGTATTGCTTTGTGCCAATCACTGGGCATTCTTCCATTATTCCCTGGTTCCCCAACACAGTTTATTTACAGGAAACAATGGCTTCCCTCGGTATGAATACTACATGGAGATTTCAAATAGATTGAGCTGTCAGCTCCACAAAGTAGATGAAGATTAATGAGCAGTGCAGACAATAAATATGAAATAACTATCATAAATATGCTAATAGGTCTTATCAATATACAATATAATTGCTACCCAAAATGAGAGGGTGACGTGGCCATGAAAGGCTGGGGAGGTGACAGATTGATTATCTAAGTTGTCTGAGAAACATAACTGTGCAAGGTTCACAACAGGTTTAGACAGAAATTAAATACTAAACAGTTAATTGCTTAGAATTCCCTTTCTAGGTCTCCCCATTATTTTCCAAGAGGGAGTTTATCACAATAAAAGATGTTTATGGAGATTATATTATGGTAATTTTAATGGAGTAATGATGAGCTAAAGCAAGAACATATGAAGTTGGGATGATAGGAAACATGATCAAACGAAATGACCCCAGTTTCTCTGTTGAGCTAAACATGGTCAACTGCAATTCAGTGGGAGTGTCACAAGTGAATATTTCAGCAAAATTGAAAGGTAACGTAGGACCAGGAGTAAGCCATTAAGTAGCTTAAGTTTGTTCTGCCATTCAATGAGATTAAGGAAGCTCTGTGTCATATTAGTGCTTTAAGAGATGAGTTGCTTCAGATTTTAACATGCTAATGAGCCAAGGACAAAACACAAGACCAATTACCATGTACAGTCTGGCAGGAAGCTTGCTGTGGAGGTTGCGTAGAGTTACATATGACTGCTGGTTTTAGTCTAAACTGTTAATAAATCTTTGAGCTTTTCAAGTAAACTGAATCCATGCTAGTCAATTTGTTACTTACCCATAACACAATCTGCATCCCAATTATTAATATACAACTTTGCTCATATCCTTTACTAGTTTTGTGAATCAAAAATCTATCAGTCTCAGTTTAAAATTGACCATTGATCTAACTAGCATCAATTGCTATTTGCAGAAGAGAGCTCCAATCTTGAGCCAGCCTTTGCACGTAGAAGTCTTTCCTACATTCATCCCTGAAGGCTCAGCTCTAATTTTTAGACTGTGGCCCAGAGTTCCAGACTCCACAATCACTGGAAATAGTTTCTCTTTGTCTTCACTGTGTGTTTCCAATAATATTTTCAATCAAGCACACACACACACACTCTCTCTCTCTCCCACACACACTCTTTCTCTCTCCACCCCCCCACACATACACTGTCTCTCTCCCTCATACACACACTCTCTCTCACCCACACACACGCGCACACACTCTCTCTCTCCCTCACATACACATTCACTCTCCCACACACACACACAAACACACACACACACATGTGAATCTATGGGGTGAATTTGTATTTGCAGATACATTCTATTTTGTTCAAAAAGCACCCAATTTATAGACAGTCAGTCAATGTGGCGTTTTATAAATTGCTACTTTAGAAATAAAACCAGTCTGACTCCAAACCAAATCACAAACAGATTCCAAACAAGGCCACACACCTAACATGCATTGTCTGACTTAAAATGTCACCTCTTCTTTGCACTGATAAAACCTTTAATTCTCTCAGGACAGTGACTTCGAAGGAATTTGGGGATTTGCATATACATATTAATTAATTAAAACCTTCTAACTGATTAAAGATTTAACAGCATCTTAGATTTGTTTAGTACATCATCATCAGTGGTGTGGCCTTTTGATCTTTTACTCATAAATTCTATGCCTGATACTACCTCTCTCACTAACACCTGAAGAAGGACTGAGGCTCCGAAAGCTTGTGTTTCCAAATAAACCTGTTTTTCAATAACTTGGTGTCATGTGTGATTTCTGACCTTATCCACCCCAGTCCAACCACATCATTTTCAATCAAATGATCCCTTAATTTTCTAAATTCCAGGGAATACAATCCTATCGGGCTGGCACTTGTGCTTTTTTGGCTAAGTATGAGTTGTGTCAAGTTTTTGGAGAGATTCTCACATGAGACCTAATGGTATTTCTCACTGTGTCTTTCCAAACAATTCTCAGTCACTACCTACTCTGCTACTATGGAACTCCTCATGCCCCATCTCACCACAGGCCATTCCATGAACAATTTGCCATTCAGTGGCTATCACCTGCAAAACTGGCATCCCTGGCACCTGTACCATCATTAAAGGCTGTTGTCTGCTTTTGTAACTGTCCCGCTTGGCCAAGGATGTTTTCAGCAGTTATCCCAGAAGGGAGAGATAGCATCATAATTCTCTGACAGGGACCTGGAGCATGTGGCAGATGAGAATGTGCAAAAGGTCGGAGTCTTCTTCCTGGAGGATTACAGAGGAGGACACACTACCAGTTGTGAGGAAGGGTCATCGGACCCAAAACATTAACTCTGATTTATTTCTTCACAGATGCTGCCAGACCTGCTGAGCTTTTCCAGCAACTTCTGTTTTTGTGCCATGCTACCAGACCCCGGCAAACAGGTCTGAGGTCAAGACATGGCTCAGTGCTGTCAACATGGTGTGGAGGAGCGCCCACAGTGCGATGAGAAGGTCAAAGACCATCTCTGCTGCACCACGGAAAATGCTACATTCTTCTTTCTGTCACTTCATGCTCATTCCACTTCTGCAACTGTAACATCTCCGGAAATGCACCATCTGTGCAACAGCACCTTTTGTGTAACTGCAACATCTCTGTAATTGCACCATCTCTGCAACTGCATGATATCTGTAAATGCACCATATCTGTAATTGCATAATCTCTGCAACTGCATCATTACAGTAACTGCACCATTTCTGTAATTGCACCATTTCTGCAAGTGCACTATCTTTGTAACTGCACAATCTCCATAACTGCACCAAGTCCACAACCACACCATGTATGTAATTGCACTGTCTCTGCAACTGCACCATGTCCGTAACTGCACCATCTTCAGAACTGCACCATCTCCATAATTGCATGATCTCCATAGCTGCACCATCTCTGTAACTGCACCTTTTTCATAACTGCACTATCTCTGTAGGTTTAGCATTTTCACAAATGCACCATCTCCATAACTGCACCATCTCTATAATTGCACCATCTCTGTAATTGCACCATCTCTGTAATTGCACCATCTCTGCAACTGCACCATCTCCATAACTGCACCAACTCTGTAACTGTACCTTGTCCACAACTGCACCATGTCTGCAACTGCACCATCTCTGCAACTGCACCATCTCTACAACTGCACCATCGCCACAACTGCACCTTCTCTGCAACTGCACCATCTCTGTAAGTGCACCATCTCTGTAAGTGCCCCATCTCCGTAACTGCCCCATCTCAGTAACTGTATCATCTCTGTAACTGCACCATCTCTGTAACTGCACCATCTCTGTAACTGTACCATCACTGTAACTGCACCATCTCTGTTACTGCACCATCTCTACAACTGCACCATCTCCACAACTGCACCTTCTCCGCAACTGCACCTTCTCTGCAACTGCACCATCTCTGTAACTGCACCATCTCCATAACTGTACCATCTCTAAGTGCACATCTTCGCAACTGCACCATTTCTGTAACTGAGGAAGAAGATGAGGAGGAATTTCTTCAGCCAGAAGGTGATGAATCTGTGGAACTCTTCGATGCAGAGGGATTTGGAGACTAAGTATGTTTAAGACTTAAGGTTCTTGATAGGTAAGGGGGTCAAGGATTACAGGGAGAAGGCAGGACAATGAGACTGAGAAACGTATCAGATATGATCAAATGGCAGAGCAGACCGAATGGGCTGAATCACCCAATTATGTTCCTATATCTTACGGTCATTATGATTTTCCACAAATTCCTTTTCTTGACATCTGCTACCAACCTGATTTTCCCAGTGCACCTACATATTGATGTCCGTAATGATTATTGTAATAGTGCCTTTCTAATGTGCCTTAAGAACAAAAGGGTAACTAGGGACAGAATAGGGGCCCTTAAAAATCAGCAAGGCCGCCTGTGTGTGGAACCGTAGGAGATGCAGGAGATACTAAACAGATATTTTGCATCAGCATTTACTGTGAAGGACAATATAGAGAATAGAGAGTGTGGTGAAATAAACAGCGACATCTTGAAAAATGTCCATATTACGAATGAGGAGGTGCTGGACGTCTTAAAATGCACAAATGTGGATAAATCCCCAGGACCTGATCAGGGTATATGCTAGAACTCTGTGGGAAGCGAGGGAAGAGATTGCTGGGCACCTTGCTGAGATATTTGTATCATCAATAGCTACAGCTGAGGTGCCAGAAGACTGGAGGTTGGCTAATGTTGTGCCCCTATTTAAGAAAGGTGCTAAGGAAAAGCCAGGGAACTATAGAGCAGTGAACCTGACATTAGTGGTGGGCAAATTGTGGGAGGGAATCCTGAGGGACAGGATTTACATGTATTTGGAAAGGCAAGGACCGATTAGGGATAGTCAATGTGGCTTTGTGCGTGGGAAATCATGTCTCATTAACTTAATTGAGTTTTTTGAAGAAGAAACAAAGAGGATTGATGGGGGCAATGTGGTGGATGTGGTATATGGTCTTCAGTAAGGCATTCAACAAGGTCCCTCATGGTAGGCTGGTTAGCAAGTATAGATTGCACGGAATACAGGGAGAACTAGCCATGTGGAAACAGAACTGGCTTGAAGATAAAAAACAGAGGATGATGGTAGAGGGATGCTTTTCAGACTGGAGGCCTGTGACCAGCACTGTGACACAAGGATTGGTGCTGGGTCCATTGCTTTTCGTCATTTATATAAATGACTTGGATGTGAACATAGGAGGTATGGTTAGTAAGATTGCAGATGACAGTAAAATTGGACGTGTAGTGACAGCAAAGAAAATTACCTCACAGTACAATGGGATCTTGATCAGATCGGGCCAATGGACCAAGGTGGGGCATATGAAGCTTAATCTAGATAAATGTGAGGTGCTGCATTTTGGAAAGATAAATCAGGGCACGACTTATACACTTAGTGGTAAGATCCTGGGGAGTGTTGCTGAACAAAGACACCTTGGAGTGCAGGTTGATAGTTTCTTGAAAGTGGAGTTGCAGGTGGATAGGATAGTGAAGATGGTGTTTGGTATGGTTGCCTTTATTGGTCAGTGCATTGAGTATCGGAGTTGGGAGGTCATGTTACGGCTGTACAGGACATTGGTTTGGCCACTATTGAAGTACTGCGTGCAAATCTGGTTTGCCTCCTATAGGAAGGATGTTGTGAAACTTGAAATGGTTCAGAAAAGATTTATGAGGTTGTTGCCAGGAAGGGAGGGTTTGAACTATAGGGAGAGGCTGAATAGGTTGGGTCTATTTTCCCTGGAGCATTGGAGGCTGAGGGATAATCTTATAGAGGTTTATAAAATCATGAGGGGCATGGATAGGGTAAATAGATAGGCCTTTTCCCTGGGGTGGGGGGAGTCTAAAACTAGAGGGCATAGTTTAAGGTAAGAGGGAAAAGATTTAAAAGGGACCTAAGGGGCAACCTTTTCATGCAGAGGGTGGTGCATTTATGGAATGAGCTGCCAGAGGAAGTGTTAGAAGCTGGTAGGATTACAATATTTAAAAGGCATCTGGATGGTATATGAATAGGAAGGGTTTAGAGGGATATGGGCCAAATGCTGGCAAATGGAACTAGATTTAAGTAGGGTATCTGATTGGTTTGGATGAGTTGGACCAAAGGGTCTGTTTCCATGCTGTACATCTCTATGACTCTATGACTCTATAACTTTATCCCCTGATTTTATTTTCTTCCCCACATCCTGACTACTGTTAGGAGACCTGTACATAATTCCCATCAGGGTCAACTTTCCTTTGCGGTTCCTCAACTCTACCCTCACAGATTCTATGCCTTCTGACCCTATATCACTTCTTACAAGTGACTTAATTTCATTTCTTACTAACAACATAACTCTGCCCCCTCTACCCATCTGCCTGTCCTTTCGATAGGACGTGGATCCTTGGATACTTAGCTTCCAGCACGGATATCCTTACTGCCCTGTCTCCGTGATACCCACGTTGTACCTGCCAACTTCAATATGCGCTACAAGCTCATTTACCTTGCTTCAATATGGCATGCTTTTAAGTGCAACATACTTCTCATAGTTGTTCCTTTATCTGCTGTGCCTAAAGTTAGATTCTTGACCCTTTCCATGCTCTCTGTCCTATAACCTCTGCTAAGCCTTCCCCCTCTTTAACTTTCTCCATAATTTTCCATGCAGCTGAACTCCCTCTCCCTATTTAGTTTCAGTCCTATCCTGGTAGCCCTTCCTGTAAATCCCATTGACTTCACATCTGCCCAGATACCCACCAACCTGTCCAGATAAGTTTCAACATGCCTACCTTTCCCTATCAGCCCCTGGCATTTGAGCTGACCATGCCAGGGGTGGTCAGGCACTATGCCCCACCTTGAAGTTCCTGATCATGGATGAGCACTCTCCTGCAAGATGATTCTTTCCCGTATCTACCCCCTAGCAGATTCTGTTGCTCACCTTCAAAATTGTCATCCCTGGCCTGCAGCCCCCAACCTGAGGAACAGATTGCCAAGTCTCCTTCCCACGGCCATGAACTTCCTTGTCCCTCTCAGCTCTGTTTCCCTTGAGTTTCTGTGGAGAGAGCTGACGGAGTGACCGTAGTCTATCCACTCGAGTGACCTAAGCCAGATGAGAGGCCCAGACCTCTGACATTATCCTGACAGCATTAGCCCTACTGACCCTAGACATGACACTGTGAGGTGACAGTACTGGTTGAGACCTGCTCCCCGAACTACAAAGGCTTAGACACCCTGAGTGAGAATGCCTCGCCCAGATGCCGGACTATGGCCAATCCCCTGGACTTGTATCTGCCCTTGACTTTACTGCCTGCTCCTTTACTGTGCAAGGTTCCCCTGACTGATGGTGCCTACTCCCCTCAGACTTTGAGACCTGCCTGCCTGCTTGGTGCACACACAATGTGTTCACCGTGAAAGCTGCTGGTACATGGTGAAGGTATGAGACTGATATCCCACTCTCATACAGCAAGATGTCCACCTCCTTGACTTACGACTGCTGACCAGCAAGGTACACTGCCTGGTGTTTGACAGTTCAATCCATGCACAATGTGTCAGCTTTTCAATGCTAGTTGCTGTGGGCCCTGCGATGTAGGTTATGATGCCTAAATGGATTGCAAGTGGATCAGAGAGGTACCGATTGGTCTTGAGGGGCTTGCAAATGCTGAATGTATGTACGTAGGGGCCATCGATTGTATCCTGATTGACTAGGCCCAACCATCCTCAGCTGCTTCATCAATGACCTTCCCTCCACCATCAGGTCAGAAGTGAGGATATTCGCCGATGATTGCACAACATTCAGTACCATTTGTGACTCCTCAGATACTGAAGCAGTCCTTGTTCAAATGCTACAAGATCTGCACAATATCCAGGCTTGGGCTGACAAATGGCAAGTAACATTTGTGCCACACAACTGCCAGGCAATAACCATCACCAATAACAGACAATTTAACCACTGTCCCTTGACATTCAATGGTGTTACTATCACTGAATCCCCACTATCAACATCCCTGGGAGTTACCATTGACCAGAAGATCAACTGGATTCTCTACATAAACAGAGCAGCTACAAAAGCAGATCAGATTCTAGGAATACTGCAGTGAGCAACTCATCTCCTGACTCCACAAAGCCTGCCTAAGGCACAAGTCAGGAGTGTGATGGAATACTCCCCACTTGCCTGGATGAGTGCAGCTCCATCAACACTCAAGAAGCTTGACACCATCCAGGACAAAGCAGCCCACTTGATTAGCATTACATCCACAAGCATGCACTCCATCCACCCCGATGCTCAGCAGCAGCAGTGTGTACTATCTACAAGATCCACAGCAGAAATTCACCAAAGATCCTCATACAGCACCTTCCAAACCCATGACCACTTCCATCTGGAAGTTCAAGGGCAGCAGATACATGGGAACACCCCCTGCCTTCAAGTTTCCCTACAAGCCAGTCACCATCCTAACATGGAAATATGTCACTATTCCTTCACTGTTGCTGGGTAAAAATCCTAGAATTCCCTCCCTAAGGGCTTTGTGAGTCTACCTACAGCACATGAACTGCCACGGTTAAAGAATGTAACTCACCACCACCTTCTCAAGGGCAACTAGGAACGGGTAATAAATGCTGGCCCAGTTAGCGTTGCCCAAATTCCACAAGTGAATAACAAAAATGCTGTTCGATGTTGAGCAACATGAAAGTCCTTCAGAGCAAGCAGCAAATGCATCCGCTGTTCCCGTTGTGGCCTCCTCTACATCAGGGAAACCAAGCGGAGGCTCGGGGACCACTTTGCAGAACACCTACGCTCGGTTCGCACTAAACAACTGCACCTCCCAGTCGCGAACCATTTCAACTCCCCCTCCCATTCCTCAGACAACATGTCCATCCTGAGCCTCTTGCAGTGCCACAACGATGCCACCCGAAGGTTGCAGGAACAGCAACTCATATTCCGCTTGGGA
>NW_025969235.1:0-16333 GCF_021869965.1 Rhincodon typus
AACTAGGTGTTTTGAATAACCAGTACCAGGTTTTGTGAATTTAGGTAATTGATACATGACACAGAGTTTCTAACATGAACAAAATATTTAACAATCTATTTAAAATACAGTAGCTTTAGTAGAACAAAGTTAAACCATAAGATAATCATATTAATGTCTAGAAATTTAACTCAATCCTCTTAAATTCGAGCTCCCACTCTCCTACAAAGACCAATAGACAAACGTACACAGTTAAGGGATAAGTTAAAAGAGAAGAAATTAGATGTAACTGACCAGTTCACTTAAGCAGTCTTCATAATCTGTAACATCACTGGCATATAGGATTATATTTTGTTTTGTTTCTGACAATACTAATGCATGAAAATATCTTCCAGTAGACTTCAAGGAATATACATTTAATTTGTATAACTGACCTTTTAGTAAGTTGATGATGAGAGGATAGCCAGCGAGTAATCCAACTCTATCTTGTCCTTGTGCAGGTTCAATTCTTCAGACTCAAACACAGTCCAAAAACCAGATCAAACTCTGTTCTCTTCCTCCCATACTGGATGTTTGTCTCTAAGACCCTGTTACCATTCAAACATCTGCTTTCTGTTTGAGTACAAGGCTCTTCAGAGTTGAAACATCTATGGAGCTCTTTGCTCAATTACCAACTTGCAACTAACTTTCAGGTTTGGCCTCAAAAACAAATAACAGCATGTTTGTCTGCATTTTTTTAACACAAGCTGTTGCTCACACTCCAAATGTCACCTTTCTGTCTAAAACTCAAGAGTTCAATGCCCCAAAGTAAAAATGATCAAAAAAAATTAAGATTTGAACATTGTCAAAAGTTATTAGAACTTTTTCAAAAAAAAGTGCCTTCTTTAACATTTTGTTGATTTGTAATATCATCAGTTATAAGTTCTATTGATTATGATCATAGTTACTTGTTGAGGTTGATGATTTGTATTTAAATTGAAGCAACTCAACAATTCACGAAATGGTTTGTTTTCTCCAAGCTGCCCAATACAATGTTTTGCTTGGCCCATCTCTAACATTAAAACTTTGAGGTAAAATTGTTTCTCTGGCAGTTTCTTCTTAAAGTGATTCTTCATTCTTTATATCATAAAGCTGTTTAAATTTGTAGCTTCTGAACGATATTTGTAATGCTTTTAATACTTTTAATACTTTTACTCTTGCTGAGTATCAATGTTATTTTAATTCTGTTTTATTAAATTTTCTTCAAGCTGTATTGTACCAATGCCATATACTTGTCCTAGCTTATAAACTTTTAATCCCTGTACTATAAAAGTACTGCCTAATAAATTTTCCATTCTGTTAAATAGCAGTATTGGGTTTCTATACTGTCCCACTTTTTTGTGATTAAATAGCATTTTTATACTTTCTGCAGGCAAATGGATTATTTTTTCCTGTCTTTATGAGTAAATTGGATGCTTACAGCCCAAAACATAATGCACATCCTGAGCTCAATTTTTCAAATACACTTTTGCGCTGTGGCCTGAATAAATCTTCTTGCCAAATCCATGGTCACATTCTCAAAACACTTGTAACTGTCTTCTTTTCTAAGGCTACATCTTCTAAATCTTTTAAATTGCTCTTTTGTCAACTTAAATCTCCTCTGCAATGTTACTAAGGCTCTGACATGGAGATAAATTCATTTAATGATCATTGAATTCACTACTGTACCCATACCATAATCCATGCACTCTCTTTGGTGATATTATAATTGTGATTGATAAGGCAATCCTATTTTAATCTCTATCATCCTTAGCCTGGTTCTTTGCACTTTAATGAAAATTTTTTTCTCTTTACCGACAACAATCTTAAGCTTTATTTCCAGAGCTTCAAAACAGTTGCTTCCCATCAAAGCTTCAAATCAAGACCGGCCTAAAAAAAATCCTTCTTCTCTAACAACTCTGTACCTGCAAAGTGTGACTAGCCATTTTATTCATTATCTAGCCAACACAATCTTTGCTGTTCTTCTTAATAGCTCTGAAGTGATCATTTAATGTTGGAGTACTGATTTTGTCCCATCATGCTCTTGATGAGTACTGTTCTCTACTCAATTGCTTGCAGCTGCTGTCTTACTATGTACTGTTATAGTGGTAATGTTCTTAACATTGTAAACTGGCTTGCATTGAATTTTGTTACTCTTGGGCTAAATGAATTTCTATTATTTTTACCTTGAGGTATTTAAGCAATAGTCTCAATGCTGATCACCTTGTCAGTTATTTGTGGAACCAACCATTGACGGCTTGTGGGTTGGAGGTTGTTGGGTTTCTGAGAAATGAGGAACGAGTCCGTAATCTTTTCAAATGTTTGGCTTTACTTTTTCTTATATGTAGACTACATAGTTGCAAATTGCTTACATTACATTTTTACTTGAACCTCCCTAAAGCCGCAAATAACAGTCAATACATTCTGTTAATCTATTCCACTATATCTTCTCATGACATAGTTGCAAGCTGTACCCCATACCCTGTTGGTCACGTACTTCCATATCTGCTCTGAACCAATCTCCTTGGTCTCGACACACACCTGTAAGCTAAGGTTTTGCAATTGTATTTATAAATGTAACACTTGTTATGCTTAATCACATGATTTTCAATATACACCACAACTCCCCACTTTAATTTTTCCCAAATATAATCACACAAGCAAAGCAAGCCTAGAGTGTCGAAGAACAGTAAAGTATTGAACTTTAGGCTTCAGCATTTGCTGAATACAACATTTAAGCAACATAAACACAAAATACATAATAAGAATCACAACAATAAAAAGTGTAATTCTTTGAAATAATGATGTAACCAATGATCCCAATCAACCGGTAGTCCAAATCACAAAGTGGAAGCCAAGGCTGCTTAACTTTGTCAATTTTCTTACAGATATGGTCAGCTAAGTTGGTGATTCCCTTAGAGTTATCAGGGATGTAGATGCAACATTCTTGACCTGTAAGGGTACAGGTACCACCATTCTCAGCTAAGATCCAGACCAGAGCTGTGTGATTCTGCATAGTGGTGGTTCGTAGGGCAACCATTTCAGAACTAATCTTATCAAGTGCCTGAGAGGTGTCATTAGCTATCTGTTCTAGGATAGCTGCCAAATTAATAATCTCCCTGCTCCATACCAAGGAAATGTTATCATCCAGAACCTCTCCAGTTCACCGATGGAATGTTTAAATACTCGAGAGTGGATTTCAGAGATGTCATAAGTGTGACGCATAATCAGCACTACAAAAGCAAGGTAACAGGAGCCTGTCCGTGTTGGGGGGAAACCAGGCATATGCTTTGTGTCCACAACAAAATACATACCATTGCATGGGACAAACCGAGCTGTATGGTCATAAAACCAGATATGGTCAAACGTTCCCGCTGATGTGACATTACTAAAATTAAGTTTAGATGATGGCCTAGTGTCAAATATGACATTAAAATATTGGGTGCAATTAATCTGACCCACAGACCAACCCCCAGGCTCAGATCTAATGAGGCAATTAGAGGCAACCAATCTTCCTACCTTTGATGTGTTGGTAATGGCAACAAATGGTGGTGTATGGGAGGTATTAAATTTGGGTTGATACCAACCTTCAAAAACAGAAAAGCTGTATCCTGCTGCTTCCCACTTATCTCAGATGCCATTAATGTCTACCCATTATAACCCATTTTCTGCAGAAGATGTGGCAGCCATGTGAACCCGATATATTTGGGATTTGTTCTGGCGACTGACCCATTCTGCCATCTCACAGCATTAAAAACACGTTAAAATGGGTCTCAGAGGGATACTGCCCTGTGAATGTATGGGAATGTGTGAGCGAACACAGCAACTGGAGAAATTGGTGTGTTTTTACATTTACATTGAAGATATTTACATTGAGTTCACATTTTATGATCAGTCCTCCTGCTACAAGGGGTATCAGTATAGTTATGCGTCCCAAAAATAACAACTTCTTCATGATGGATCAGGGCAGTGTTCTCTTGCTGTGAAACATGTGAATCCAAGCTTTCTTGTCTTGTACCATGACAGCTGATGCCATTGTGAACAAGACTTGATATGAGCCTTCCCACTTGGCACCCAGAGGCTCTTCGTGTATTTTCTTCAGCTATACCCAAGTCCTAGGGCTATATCATGTCCACCCTCAGAGGGATCACCCGAAGCTGCCAATGCCAATTGGCAAGACAAACTGACAGCACTAATTAGATCCTGACAATATTTTAACAATGAGTCACTTAGCAGATGACAATCAGCTGTTCTAAGATCCATTTTGCCAGGCAAGGATATGGGTCAACCAGTTATAACCTCAAAATTGATTTGATGCACAGAGAGATCTGGGTGTTCAGGTCCATTGTACCCTGAAGGTGGCAATGCAGGTCGATAGAGTGGTCAAGAAGGCATATGGCATGCTTTCATTCATTGGACGGGGTATTGAGTACAAGAGTTGGCAGGTCATGTTACAGTTGTATAGGACTTTGGTTCGACCACATTTGGAATACTGCGTACATTTCTGGTCGCCACATTACCAAAAGGATATGGATGCTTTGGAGAGGGTGCAGAGGAGGTTCACCAGGATGTTGCCTGGTATGGACGGTGCTAGCTATGAAGAGAGGTTGAGTAGATTAGGATTATTTACATGAGAAAGAGGGGGGACCTGATTGAGGTCTACAAAATCATGAGAGGTACAG
Source organism: Rhincodon typus (assembly GCF_021869965.1). Classification (NCBI taxonomy): domain Eukaryota; kingdom Metazoa; phylum Chordata; class Chondrichthyes; order Orectolobiformes; family Rhincodontidae; genus Rhincodon; species Rhincodon typus. The sequence goes on from NW_025969235.1 coordinate 4,680, forward strand.
ACAGGGTGGATAGCAAGAAGCTTTTTCCCAGAGTGGGGGACTCAATTACTAAGGGTCATGATTTCAAGGTGAGAGGGGAAAAGTTTAAGGGAGATATGCGTGGAAAGTTCTTTACACAGAGGGTGGTGGGTGCCTGGAATGCGTTGCCAGTGGAGGTGGTAGAGGCGGGCACAATAGCGTCATTTAAGATGTATCTAGACAGATACATGAATGGGCAGGGAGCAGAGGGATACAGATCCTTGGAAAATAGGCGACAGGTTTAGATAGAGGATCTGGATCAGCGCAGGCTTGGAGGGCCGAAGGGCCTGTTCCTGTGCTGTAATTTTCTTTGTTCTTTGTTCTTTGTTCAAAAGGGCTCAGGCCGGTAGTCCTGTTTGGATTGTCTCAAATGCTACACAAGAACATGGGTAAAGCTTGAGGCCAAGGCAATCCCTTTTGATGGTACTTGGCAAGACATCATTTCAGAGACCGAGTTGTTCGTTCCACATGTCCCGACAACTCAGGGTGATCAGGACAGTGTAGATCCCACTTGATGTTTAGCAGTCTGCACACCTCTTGGAATACTGCGCTGGTAAAGTGAGTTCCTTGAACAGCGTCCAAACTACTCAGGACTCCCCATCGACAGTTGTATTCTTTGCATAGGACTTTAGCAGTAGGGTTTGCTATGGCTCGTCAAGCTGGGCATGCTTCAACACATTTGGAGAATTTGCCAAAAATGACTAAAATGTCTGCATATCCCTGGTTTTTTGGGAGAGATATGAAGTTCACTTGTAGATGTTAGAAGGATCCGGCAGGTGCAGGAGGTCTTAATTGTGGCATTATCGTTGTTGGTCACCATGCTCTTGTGTAAGTATGGCCATCACGTTGCCGTCCCACTCATGCACATAGAGAGTAAATGGTCAGGGATACACAAAGCTGGAGCTGAGCACAGAGCCTTCTTTAATTGCTGGAAGGCGGAACACTATTCTGGGTTAAAAGTGACAGCTTCCTTTGATTTCCGCTTTCCCTTCAAGAGATCATTTAACGGCTGAGCTAACCATGTATAACAATCAATCCAGTTAAAAATTCCAGGTTAAAATCGCAGAGACCCAGAAAAGATCTCAGTTCCTGAAGAGTAGTGGGCTCTTTGGACGTGCAAATGGCAGCTGTCCTATCTTGGGTCATTACGTGTTCTCCCACTGAGATCTTCTGTCCCAGGTATACTATCTCTTCTTGGCCAATTTGCACCCTTTGAAAATTGGTTTTATGACTGCTTGAGTGTATATGGTCAAGGACAGTGCGCAGATCTTCCTTGTGTTGCTCTTCCATCTGGGGCACTACCAGAATGTCATCCATGTATTGGATCACTGTCAATGCCATTGAATGCAATTCCCACAAATGAATCTGCAAGGCCATGTGGAAGGCAGTACGTCTACTGTGGAAACCCTGTGTCAGGTATCTCCAAGTATATTGCTGCTGTTGCACAGTAAAGGTGAACCATTGCTGTACCTCAGAGGCTAGAGGGACTGACCAAAATCCATTGACCATGTCTATTACTGAAAAGTGCTTGTCAGGAGAGAGGGAAAAATAATGGAGGGATCTTCAACCAACAGTGGTCTCTGATCAATGCAGTGATTTGATTTCCTGTAGTCCACCGTTAAACAGAAGGTCCCGTCCAGTTTTTAGGCTGGAAACACAGGACTATTAGAAGAACTATGAATTCTAACTAGGGCACCTTGTTGTTCTAATCGTTTAATTTAAGGCAAGATACTAACATTAGAGGCTGAATTAATAGGGTATTGTTTAGTGCATAGTGGGGCAATTCCAGTAAAAGTGACTGGTGTCATCTGCAACAGGCCACAATCATTCTTGTCTTTTGCCCAAATGGAATGATCTTGCCATTCCTCCTCTTTTGAATGTTGCATTGACCATGTGATAAGACCATTCGCAAAATGTAATGATGAATTTATCTGGGTTAAGACATCATGCCCAATAAAGGCTGTTGCAACATTCCAACGCACACAGATGCCATAATTTCGTGTGGTCTTATTTGTATTCACAATGGTTTTGTTTTCTTAAGAGTTAATCCCTTTGCCCCTACCCCAACTGCAGTCCTCTGCTCACCATCTAAGGATGAATTATGTCCGTCAATCCAAGGTAAACATGACAATTCAGCACCAGTGTCTAAAAGGCAATCAATTTCATTGTCACCCACCCCATTAAGACATACACAGCATCCCCCCTTTTATTAAGTAATGACATGACGGGATGCAACAGAGTGGGGGCAGGCTCCTCTAGTTTTTTGTTCTATCTAGGAGCACCTTCTGCTATTCAGGGGACATGCCATTGATGCATTCTAGTAATGCCTGTTCAGTCACAGAGTCCTCAGACAGGTAAGATTCCTGTCTTGGATCAGCTTAGGACCACCTGCAGCCTCCTTCTTAACTCTACAGGTCTTTGCCCAATGTCCTTCTTGCCCACAGTTGTGACATTTACTAGGGAATTTATCTGTCTGTGTTACTGGTACCATCACTGTAGCCTGGATGGTTCTAAGCTTTGACTCGCTATCTCTTTCCAAGTGATTAGACTCATCAACGAATTCACCATAAATTTGCAATTGGTCTCCCAATCAGGCATCATGACTTTCAACATTTTGGCCAATTCAGGTTTTAGACCCACAACAAAAGTAGGTTTCTAAGTTGCTAAATTACAAATATCAATTTCTTCCGAGTCCTTGTCCACCACAAGACCAGAATATTCCATTCAAGCCATCACAAATCTCTCTTCACAGTCTCACACTTCCTCATTTCCCTTCTGCTGACATGCCATAATCTTACTGCAGTCTGCCTTAGCAGGGCCATAATCCTTCAGCCAATTTCTGATTGCAGCACAACCTTCTTTGATGTGCTGGCTATCATCGCCTAATTCCTCTTTAACCTTCCTAGTCAGTTTCCTTCCTGCATTGCCTCCAACCATAGTATACAACACCTGTACTCTATCCAACGGATGCAAACTATATGTAATTTTAAGCTTTTCAAGTTCATTCCATGTTTTCATACCTCCTTTTTTTGGGTGACATAGTTCTTTGGACTATCTTTCCATGAGTTTGGGATTTGCTGGCTTATGTGTCATCCATTGTGTACACTTATATTTCGTATCACCATTGTCACATATATTTTTTCCATGCTGTTTCCTCCCTACCTCTAGAGGTCTCAACAGTGGTATTTCATCCCTGTCCTCAGAATCACCTAGACTAGGAATTGGAACTAAGCAGGTCACCCCCGCTTTCCAGGATTCTTACTTTATCTTGTAGGGATGTCAAGGGTGGGTAAAAGGAATTTATTAGGCCATTTGGGCCAGGTAAGGGTGAAGGGTCTTACAACAATTCGGTCTTCTCTTTCTCTTTAATTTTTGTTTTGCCATTTTAAATTCTTCGTAGACAGCTGGTTAACTTTACGGTTATGGTTAGTTCTTTCTATGGTCTCTTGTCGCTTTCTAATTTGTTGCATTACACATAGAGACCAATGAATGTGTTCTTTATCTTTTAATTGGGTGGTTTTTAGCCCAAACATGTTTAATATCGTTCAGGGACCATTGTCCCATGGAGGTTCCATATTTCTCACGGATTTCTTTCAAGGTTTTCGAGATGTATAATTGTTGTTCAATGTATTCCTTTACTTTATGGAGATTTTCATCTGCAGAAATATCAGTTGAGGCCTGCCCTCCTTTCACTGTTGTGGGAAGTTTTTGTTTATTTTTTCTTTTCATGTGTTATGATTATCAGTTTCAATGGGTCTCAAGTCGCAGGCTAGTCGTCCAGTGGCGTGGCCAGAAATATTACTTTGTCTGCCTGCAGGGCCGGAGGTGTTATTTCCTCTGCCAAGTTAGAGGTCTATTAAGGGACCTCAAGCAGTATACCACACGGAGAATTTCAAGATTGTGTGGAGAATTATTTTTGGATATTTGTATGGACTTAGAACTGCTGACACTCAATGAGCCATAGAATAGTGATCATACTCACTCTCTGCTAATAACAGAGATCTATAAATATTATGGGCTCAAGTTGGAGATCGCAGCGAGGTTACGGATTGCATTAGATGAAGTGGGTTTGAGCTTTCACTATCACCCGAGGACTTACCTCTGGGCGCCGTTGAGGAGTAGGGAGTCTTCAGTGTTCCAATAGTTGTCTCTGCGATCCTGCCAACTACACCAAGTTGTTGGGTTCATAGAAAATAAGGAACAAGCCAGCAATCTTTTCAAATATCTGGTTTTATTTCTTCTTATACGTAGACTACATAGTTGCAAGTTAAGACCTCTGCAGCAACAGCTTTAATCATGCTTCTTATACATTTTTACTTGCTCTTCCCCAAAACCACAACTACTGGCCAGTACATTCTGTTAATCTATTCCACAATATCTTCCCACGACATACTCACAAGCTGTTCCCCACACCCTAACTTCAAGATCTAGGCAACAGTCTGTTGGTCACATACTTCCATATCTGCTTCAAACCGCACTTGCAAATCAGCTTTCTGCAATAGCATTTGTAAATTTAACCCTTGTTATGCTGTAGCTTAACCACACAATTTTCAATATACTCCACAGGGGTAGAGTGCTACTACTAATCCTCCTTTGTATTCTATTGAGTCTAAGTTAACACTGGTAGACGATGAACCGGTCATGTGTCTTATCAAGATGAGACATTTGAATGAACAACAAGATGCAATTTATTTCATGGTTGCAATAGGTACAAGTTACATTGCCTAATTAGATATATTCACTGACACTACCAGAAGCCAAGGATGACGTCTTTGAGTCTCTCAAGATTTTGAACTCAACTCCTCATTTCCCAAAGCTTATATGGCACCAGAAATTAGGTGGAGCTGTAAACAGTCCTCCACATTTACCCTTTCAGAAGTATTAACTTCTGCAACAAAAAGGCACACTCTGGTTGATAAGGTATACAAGGTATACTTATGAATATGGTTACTGATACTAATCTTAGTGGAATATCTTGCAAATGACCAAAAATGAAACACCTAAGATGCAAAAGTGCGCAAGAATTTTGCAGCAAAACTGGCTCTTCAGAGAACATGCAGTGTCATTTTCTATGATAGAAAATAACTTGGATTGAAAATCCCAAGGGAAATCATTTTTTGAACAGTGAATATTTTTCATATAAAACATCAAAGACAAGATAAAGCTTGAATTCTTCAACATGTTCAAAGTAATTTTCCAAAAATAACACTTCATGTCATTAAATTCCAGGGATTGTTTGCAAGATATTAGGCATTTGAGACATTAAGCATGAATTTCTTCCAGGTTTCAAAGTGGAGTCTTAATATTTTACAGTATCTATTCCTGTTAGAAAAACAATGCATTTGCCAAGGATTTCCTATCCATTAATCTTCTACATTAAATGTGAATATCATGTTCATATATCTCCAACATACTTGAAAACAGCACAACATAACAAAGCTCTCCTGAAATGAAAAATACCAGATATATTTCTTCTTTATTGGATCATAGAACCCCTACAGTGTGGAAACAGGCCTTCAGCCCAACAAGTCCACACCAACCCTCAGAGCATCCCACTCAGACCCATGCCCCTACAACCCACCTAATCTACACATCCCTGAACACTACAGGCAATTTAGCATGGCCAATCCACCTAACCTGTACATCTTTGGACTGTGGGAGGAAACCAGAGCACCCAGAGGAAACTCACACAAACATGGGGAGAATGTGCAAACTCCACACAGACAGTCACCCGAGGCTGGAATCAAACCTGGGACCCTGGTGCATGTGAGGCAGCAGTGCTAACCACTGAGCCACGGTGCCAGGCAGAAGGGCAATGGTTGTTCCTGAAACTAAATTTCTACCATTCACCTACATACTTGATGTCAGACAAATTTTCCACTAAATTCCTTGATTTCTCAACATTGTGATCTAAAACAATCATGAAAAGTATTCGAGTTGTTAACATCCAGTGTCTAGGACTGTGTTACACAATGATGATGTAAGAAAACACATAATTGAGAGACTTGAAGGAAGAATGATAAAGTCTTCATCAAAGATGTGTTAATTTGTTCATAGAATGCAGAGATTTGCACATCCATAATTGGCCTTCAGAAGGTGGTGGTGAGTTGACTTCTAAAACCACAATAGTCCATGGACTGTAGATACAGCCATAGATTTCTTGGTGAGGAAGTTCCAGGGTTTTGACCCAGAAACAGTGTAGTAATGGTGATAGATTTCAGATATTCAGGCAATAAGTTAGGAAAAATAAATGCCAAATTTAAAATGTAGTTAATTCATCCTTTAAAATAAATGTCTAAAGTCCCTGAAAACCAAGATACCACTTTCCAAAGGATCACAAATTTTACAGAAATATACAGAGACAATTTTTCAACATACTAAGTCATTAATTTCTGACAAGCTGCATCAATCTTCTGGCTAAACAGTTAATGATGTGTCAAATAGCACCTTTAGAAAAGAGAAGCAACATCTGATTAGATGCAAAGTTGTGGGTTACAAAAAATTACAGATAAGGCCTCTTTACCACATTATAACTGTTGGCTGGCATTCTTTTATATTATTTCACAGTTGTGGGTGTTCATCGCTAATTGCTCTGATAGAAGGAAAGTAAGGGGAAGAAACATTTACTCTAGATTCCGCACTAATAGAGCTACAAGTATACTTAATTTATATACTGCAATGATGACTAGTAATACTCGAGAAACTTGACACCATCCAGCACAAACCAGCCCACTTGATTGAAACCACATCAATAAGCATTGACTTCCTCAATCTCTGTTGCAGAGTGGCAGCAATGTGTACCATTGCAAGATGTGCTGCAGAAAATCACTAAGATTCCTTAGACAACCCCTTTCAAACCCATGTCCACTACCATCTAGATGGACAAGCTAACAGGTATATGGCAACTCCAAGCACCTACAAGTTCCTCTCCAAACCACTCACCATCCTGACTTGGAAATATATTGTCATTCCGTCAATGTCACTGGATCAAATCCTGGAACTGTCTTCCTAACAGCATTGGAGGTGCTCCTTCAGCAAATGAGCTGAAGCAATTCAAGAAGACAACTGACCATCACCTTCTCAAGGGCAATTAGGGAAAACAATAATTGCTGCCCTGACCTGCGATGCCCACATCCCATGAATGAAGTTTATAAATTAAATGATTTACCATTGTGTCAATTACTTGATGAAATAACTTTCAAATTGCTGACTTCAGTAGGCATTCTGCATTCATAAGGGAGGGGACACCAGCCTTTAAAATGATCTAACAAACCTATCATCAACAATTACCCTATCAGTCCCATGCCTCTGAGACATTTTTCCAAGAGACTTTTCAATTGTGAGGTATGACAGTTACAGTTTGACATTTTCTTTCTCAGGTCTCCACCTATTTGGCCCTTCCAATTAAGATGAGTAAAAATGAGCATCTGATTGGAAAGTCCCCACAAGCTTTGCTTTAGGAAAGAGGTTTAAGATTAATAGAGGGATTTTCTTCTGGTCAAGACTCACTGGAGGTCCATACATTGCTAGAATCATGGGCCAAGATTTTGGTATTGTGAGCTGCAAAGATGCAATGGCAAGTATGGAGCTCAAACTGAGATTAGACAGCCACAAGGTCCCTTTAGATATTGGGTATTTAAATATTACCAGTTTTAATATTTCAGTATTCAGCTGAAAATTTCTGTTCTACAGGATATTTTGCAGCTGCTACAGAAAGAGTTTACATTTATAAAGCTTCTTTCATGGTCAAAAGACTCCCTAAAGTGCTCGATAGGTAATCATTCAATGTGGTAATGTAGGAAACAGAATGACCAATTTACATATAGCAAGCTTCCTCAAACAGTAATGTCAGAACAATTGGATAATCTGATTATTAATGATACTGGTTGAGGGAAATGAGAATAATACTATAAGATCTTTATGTTCACCTGAGATTGCATGTTTAATGTAATAGCCAAAAATTGGCATGCCCCAGTACAACATTCCCTCAGCGCTGCAACGAACTATCATGGATGCAGACTGGGAGTCATGAATTTAAATCCTACCAGAGCAAGTTGTGAAACTGAATTTAATGACTCAGTGACTTGTAGCACTTTGCCCCTACTCTGCCCTTCTTATATCTGATTTTTGTTCAAAATGTTATGTAGTTGAATTTTCATGGGACTGTGATAACAGTCATTCATTGTGGAAGGAGGCTGAAAATGCAAAAAGAGATACGCAATGAATGCAGTGCTAAATATATTAAAGAATAGGTAGTTTAGTAATTCAGAAATTCAAGCTAATGCTCTGGGGACATGAGTTTAAATGCCACCATGGCAGATCACAGAGCACAGAGATCATTCCTACCTGTTGTCAAGGCATGGCACCTGAAGACAGAGAGTGAGAGGGAATAGTCCCAATGATATTAGTGTATTGTTGTTATGCAATCCAGTCCTGACATTTTGTAAGCCTTAAATAGTAGTCCTCTTCAATATAAGTCTCCAGGCCTTGATGACACCAGAGATTATGTGCATTTAAGGGTAGCATGGTGGCTTAGTGGTTAGGTCTGTTGCCTCACAGAATCAGGGCATGGTACCTGAAGACAGAGAATGAGCGGGAATGGTCCCAAAAATATTAGAAACATCACAGCACCAGGGACCCTGGTTCGATTCCACCCTCAGGCAGCTGTATGTGTGAATTTGGCACATTCTCCCCTTGTCTGCATGGGTTTTCTCAGGGTTGTCCAGTTTACACCTACAGTCCAAAGATGTGCACGTTAGATGAATTATTAGCCATGGTAAATGCAGGATTACAGGGATAGGGTGGGAAGCAGGGTCTGAGGGGATGCACTTTGGAGGGTCGGTGTGGAGTCAATGGGCCGAACGGCCTCTTTCACTCTGTCGGGATTCTATAATGGAAATGGCAGAGACTTTTGTAATTATCATAGAGTCTGAGTTGCAAGTGCCAGATTCTCAAAGGTAAAGTAAAGAATTAAGAACCTTTTTCCAATGTTCCTCAAATTGATTTTTCTGGACATTGTCTGGTGATCTGACCTTAAATTTAATTTATTTTGTGCTTCTGTGCCCACTCTTGAAGAGGTTAACTTGTATTGAGCCTGCACGAGAACATTTGAATTGTTGCATAGTTCTGTCACCAGGTAGCTTGCAGCGAGCAATAATGGCTGATGGAATGCCCTACCTGATCTGCAACCTGCTACTGTCTCGAATGGGCTCCAATGTTGTTTCGTTTGCCTGGAGAATATCATACTGGGGCATAGCCATAGGATAAGGAGTCAATCGTTTAAGACTGGTTGACATTTTTCACTCAGAATGCCATGAAGCATTGGATATTTCTATTTGCAAGAGTTGTTCAGTTTATTCAAGGCAAAGATTAAAATGTATTTGAACTCTCAAGGAGTGGAGGGATACCAGACGAAGTGGGAATGTGGGATTGAGGTCAAGTATCAAATACGATGTTATTTAATAGCAAAGCAGGCTCAAAAGGGGCATCCAGCTTCATTCTATTTTTTATGCCCGGTGTCTTCACTAGTGCTTTGCATAGTCATCAATGCCTGCCGTGATCAGCAATGACTAACACCAATGCCTGATACAATTATTAATGCCCAGTGTATTACCAGTGCCTAGTGCGATTACCAAATGCTTGGTATATCTAAAGTATCTAATGTGATCTACAATGTCTGGAGTGATTTCCAATGTCTAGTGTTTTCTACAATGTCTGGAGTGATTACCAATGTCTGGTGTGACCTACAATGCTTGGTGGGGGTCAACAGTTCTACACCCCTGCTTGATGTTCTCTAGAAGCATTATTTAAAATTAGAGACTGTGGCTTCCAAATGTCCATGAAACTAATAACTTGAATTTCTGGCAAGCAGCCCCTTCCTCATTAACATTTCATACTTGTCTTTGTCCATTCTGCGATAGTGCTCTCTTAAATTCATTAATCAAACTCTCCAGAACGAATGTGTCTGAACTCATATTTAAGAGGGCCATGTGAGTGACAGTATGAAATGCATTATATTATGCTGGCAGGACTGGATGAACTGGGGACTGCACTTCTTGTTTTAGAAAATCTGGAGAAGCAATTCTTACTTGTTTTGAAGCATTCCATGAAACTGACAATGAAAAATCGTGACATGATATGTGTTAATATGTATGAAAGTCATTTGTCCTTATTCTTACAACAATACTGATGACTAAGAAATATGGTGACACCTGATTAGTATTTTTAATCCATCAGATTATTGGTACAATTCATCACATGCAATACTAGAAGACTGACACTGAAAGTAGCACATGTGAATTGAACACACTAGATTCTGTAAACTTATCCTTTTGATTGCCAACATTAACATAAGTGAGATCAATTAAGTTGTAAAGAAATTTTGCTGCAACTTTTTTAAGGTATATTACATCTCCTTAAATGACATTATTATATCAATGCAACCTGTTTGGAGCTAATTAATACATAATTTTGTTTACCTAATAAATTACAATGTCAAATGATATTCTCTTAAAGTGTCTTAAAGCACTACACCAACAATCTCTGTCCATTGTTCATTTTAGACAAGTAACCACACCTGTCAGACATGACCTTCACTCTCTTATTTCATTGAATTCAATTCAGAGTGCTCTTGCGTCATGTTTCATACTGTCTTCCACTAGCCAGACTAATAGGCACCTGTATGTTGGATTCCTTTCACAACTCTTCCTACAGACTATTATTAAGACCTCCATGTCTCAATTAACCCATGCAGGTATTACAGAATTTTTTTTAATGCTGGATGCAATGAGACAAAAGAGAAGCTGAAGTAACCAATAGATCTGGAGTTAGTATGTACTTTTCTGCATCCCCATCTTTACCACCTGATATGGCCTCCAACCTAGAGCTAAAGAATTAATTCCATAAAATGGTTGAAAGCTTCACCTTAGTAACCATCACCTATTGCATCTTTCCCTTTCTGTCTTGCTCTTTCTCTCTCTCTCTGAAGAATTTAACTCCCTCTACTTGGTGAAAGATTGTAATATTGAATGAGTAAACTCACCTAATCCCACACTGTAATTATTTTTATTTCTGTACGGCCCTAACACATATGCAGTAGGCCACTCTTCTCTGCTCCACACCCTGTGGCAGCATTTATAATATACTACCTGGAAAACTCAGGACATATTGCACTGACAAACCTCTGAACATTGATGCAGCAGTAACAATCTTAGAATCCCTACAGTATGGAAACAGGCCCTTTGGCCCAACAAGTCCACACTGAACCTCAGAGCATCCAACCAAACCAATACCCCTGAAACCCACCTAATCTACACATCCCTGAACACAATGGGCAATTTAGCATGGCCAATCCACTTTGCCTGCACATCTTTGGACTGTGGGAGGAAACCAGAGCACCCGGAGGAAACCCGGGCAGACATGGGGAGAATGTACAAACTCCACACAGACAGTCACCCAAGAGTGGATTCGAACCTGGGTCCCTGGCACTGTGAGGCAGCAGTGTTAACCATTGAGTCACCGTGCCGCCCCTGAAAAAAACACTGAGCTCACTGTAAACAAATCCTAAAACACAGAGCCCACTGTACATAAACCCTAAAGCACAGAACCCCCTGTACATAAACCCTAAAGCAATCTTG
>NW_025969236.1:0-5725 GCF_021869965.1 Rhincodon typus
TGACAAATTGGCGAATTGGATCCGAAATTGGCTTAGAGAGAAAACTATATGCCGTGTTTCCCTGGAACATGATGGGAGGAGAAAGACGCTCAGTGCTGCAAAACAAATGAGCAGTGATTCTAATTTTCCACCCTTAGTTTTCGGGATTTGGTGATTAAAGTTAATCTGTGAGATGGCGTGGCTGAGTGATCCTTAATTGAAGTGAAGGTTGTGGCACTGTTTAATTCTGTGCATTTTCACAATTAGTCTTTGCAGCAAATAAAAAGAGCACTGCTGCTTCACAGCGCCAGGGACCCGGATTTGATTCCACCCTCGGGTGACTGTCTGTGTGGAGTTTGCAGATTGTCCCCCTGTCTGCGTAGGTTTCCTCCAGGTGCCCCGGTTTCCTCCCACAGTCCAAAGATGTGCAGGCTAGGTGGATTGGCCATGCTAAATTGCCCGTAGCGTTCAGGGATGTGTAGATTAGGTCGGCTATAGGGGGATGGGTCTGGTTGGGATTCTCCGAAGGTCGGTGTGGACTTGTTGGGCCGAAGCGTCTGTTTCCACACTGTAGAGATTCTATGGTTCTATGATGATTCTATGATCCTTTCCAGGTAGTGCGATTTTAATGGTGGTTGCAAGCCGTGTGGCACTGTGGTCTTCTGTTGTTTTGCAGTCTGCAGCAACATTGTTTCAAATTGGAGTCTTAGCAGCGATGGACTCTGCAGTTTTATAATTAGGCAATTTTAATTAAGTAACGTGCATGTCAAGCTATGTTATGCTTTCCGAATCTACTGCCCCTAAATATGTGTGTTTGACACTCTAGATATCACATCGACCCCAAATTTTCACAAAAATGTAGCTGTCAAATACGTTCCCCTTTTGTTTAATTGCCACATTACCAAGCCAACTAACTTTCATGAATAACGCCGTTAAGTTTTTTTTTCTACCACAGCCACTGCCATTAGGGATGCATGTTCTAGCCACACTAATTTATATGGATGCTTTGAAACTGGTCTCCAGCATTCGTTGAAACCATTAGTAGGACAAGCACTGCTATATTGGACCTGACCTTGGAAAAGGCAGCCAGCCATTGCTTTAGTTATTTTTCTAGCATGTCCAATTATTCTGTCCATGCTTACTGAGAAACTTGAGTTCCACGTGTGTTTTGTTATTCACTCATGGGACACGGGAATCACTGGCTGAGTCAGCATTCACCGTTCGTCTGTGGTTTCCCTGGAGAAAGTCGTAGTGAGCTGCGTTTTTGAACTGTGACAGTCCATGTGCTGTAGGTAAACTCATAATGATGTTGAGAAATTTCCAGGATTATGAACCAGCAACAGTCAAGGAACTTGAAATCAAAGCTGTGGGGGGAAATGCTGATTTTAATAAACTTTGATATGATTCGACCATAGTGGACTGGGAACAGATATTGTCAGGTATATCTGCCTGAGGAGGTATATGATATATTTGCCTTTATTAGCCGATGCAGAGAGTTTAATAGCAGGGAAGTAAAGCTGGATCTGTATGAAACGTTGGTTAGGCCAAAGCTAGAGTATTGTGTGCAGTTCTGGAATACTCATTATATGAGGAATGTGACGGCAATGGAGAGATTGCAAAGAACATTTACCAGAATATTGTCTGGGCTAGAGAGTTTCAGTTATAAAGGGAGATTGGATAAACTAGTGTTGTTTTTCTTAGAGCAGAGGAAATTGACACCAGGCGTGATTGAGATGCATAAAAATAATAACGATTTAGATAGGGTAGACAGGAAGAAACGTTTCACCATGATGGAGGGATCGATCACCAATGACCATAGATTTAAAATCAGTGGCAGAAGTTTTAGAGAAAATGCGAGGAAAAAATATTTTCATTCAGAGGGTGGTGGGGATCTGGAACTCCTTGCCTGTAAAGGTGGTGGAGGAAGAAATTTTCAAAATATGCTAAGGCAGACAAAGCATAGGGTGCAAGCGCTGGAATGAATTGAATTGGCTGTAGGCTGGCATCTCGAGGAGGGCGGGTTGGATCATTTACTTGACACTTATGGCTGAAGATTATTGTGAATGCTTCAGCCTTATATTTTGCACTAATTATCTGAGATCTTCCATCATCGAAGATGGGAATGTTTGTGGACCATTCTCCTCCAGTGAATCCTTTACCACCAATCACGATTGGATGTAGCAGAAGAGCAGAATTTATATCTGATGTATAGTTTTTGGCAATACTTAGTTCTGTCTAGCACTTGCTTCTTATGCTGTTTGGCACACTAGTAGTCCTGTTTGGTAGCTTCACCAGGTTGACACCTCATTTTTAGAAATGCCTGGTGCTGCTCGTGGTGTGTCTTCCCCCGTTCTCCACTGAACCAGTGTTGATTTTCTGACTTGATGGTAATGGTCGAGTGGGGAGTATATTGGGCCATGAGTTTGCTAGAGAATGTTTCTACTGATTCTGATTGCCATAGCATCTCAAGGATACCCAGTCTTCAGTTGCTGGATCTGTCCCATTTAGCATGGAGATAATGCCACACAACGTGAATGTGAAGGCGACTCTTTGTCTCCACTAGGATTGCGTGGTGGTCACTCTTACCGATGCTGTCATGCACAAATATATCTGTAGCAGGCAGATTTGTGAGGTTGGAGTTAAGCATGTTTTATTTTTCCTCTTTTTGGTTCCCTCATCACCTTCCACAGTCATACTCTAGCAACTATGGCATTTGGAACCGAGCTGCTCGATTGTGCCTTTTGTTGGGTCATACTTAATGGTGAACATTGAACTCCCCTACTCAGAGTAGATTCTGTGCCCTTGTCACCCTCAGGACTTCCTCGAGTGTTGTCCACCACGATTGTTCAGTGGAGGGAGGAACAGTACGTGATAAATAGCAGGAGGTTTCCTTCCCCATGTTTGATTTGATGCCACATGGTCTGGAGTCAACATTGACTCCCATTCATTTGTATACTGTACTATGCCACTTTTGCTAGATCTGTATTGATATCAGGAGATATTCAAGGAAGGTGATTATGGTTCTGGGACATTGATATGGTATTAATCTGCGAGTTTTGTTTTAGCATTCACGGACTGAGCATGTCACTGACTAGGACAGCATTTATTGCCTGGAGGCCAGTTAAGAGTTACTGTGGGTCAGCAGTCACCTGTCATGACAAGGTAAGCATAGCAGTTGCATTCCATTAAGGACATTAGTGGATCAGGTAGTTTTACCATTTTTTAAACAATTGATGGATTCATTGTCACTATCAGACTCTGAATTCCAGATTTTATTTTTATTGAAGTCAAGTTGAACAATCTGCCATGGCAAGATTCGAACCCAAGTCTCCAGGACATTACCTGGGTTATTGAATTAACAATGCAGCAATAATACCACTAATATGTCACCTCAGCCAAGCAGATAACTACATTAGGCTGTTATTTTACCAGACTGTGAGACAGCATTCCCAAATTCAGTACAAGCCCTCAGATGTTATTCAGGATGAACAAGGCTTTGTTGGTAGAATGTAGGAATGAAAAGGTGGCAGTCATATATTTAAGACCGTATTATAGCCCCCAGTCAGTGGGCAATTGAGGAGCAGATTCAATTCACAGATTGAAGTCAATTCACAAAGGCATGTAAACAAATATTAATAGGGTAATTATATCAGGAGATCTGCACTATTCCAATGTTAATTGAGATAATCATAGCATAAAATGTTTCTTGAAATGTATACAAGAGGTTTTTTTTGTGTGTGACCATGTAAATAGTCGTAAAATGATTGCGTCCTTCTGGATCTAATTTTGGGAAGTGAAGCTGGACACGTATTCGTGGTAAAAGTCGAGAAGCATTTTAATGATACCGACCACAACACTGTATGGTATCAGTTTGATATAGTAAAAGACTAAAATGTCGGCAAAAACGGGCTTTAGTTTGGGGTAAAGCTGATTTTCTTAAAATAAGGTAGCATCTGGCGAAAATAGACAGCTACTTAAATTTACTCAGAACAACGGGAGGCATTCAAAAATAAACTAGCGGAGTAAAAGTCCAAAATGTTTTCTTTAGGTGAAATGCAGGAGCAACAAGCCCAGACACCCATGGACTATTCGGGATTGAATTAAAAAGGAAAGGAGAAGTGTATAACAGGTACAATGGGAGCAAAACAATGGATGCCCGACAAGAATATAGGAAGTGCAGGGAGTAGCACAAGAGACCAATTAGGTGAGCTAAGAGGGGCCATGAGAAAACACTGGTGGGCAGGAATAAGGATAAGTTTATCAAGTGGAAGACAATAATCAGTGATACAGTAGGGCCTATTAGGGATGAAGTGGACAATTTGTGCGTGGACCAGAGGACATTAGTGGAAGTAATAAATGAATATTTCACACCCGAGTTTGCTGGAGGGGAGGATGCAAATACATAATTAGATATGATGGACCGTTAAGTTATTTAGAAGATTAATATTTTATAAAATGTAGAGGTATTGGAGGTTTTGGAAGATTTAAAAATGGAAAAAAAAAAATCCAAGTTCCAGGTGACTTTCCATAACCAAAATGCCTTGACCTCTACTGGGTCTGACGTGCTGATGAGGCAGGACATATCTAGGAATGGTGATGCTGAAATATTGTCTATGGTGTATGACTCCATGTGTACGACTACGTCAGGCTGTCATTTGACTAGCCTGTGAGACAGTTTTCCCAATCTTAGCACTAGCTGTGAGATGTTAGTCAGGAGAATTTGTTGAGTCGACAGGGCTCTTTGTCTGAAAATAGTCAGAACAAAATAACTCTCCAATCCTACCTGTGATGCTACTTCACGAAAGTACAATTTAGAGGCGGGATGGAACAAGGGGTAGTCAGAAACAGAGCGAACTAAGTGTAGAAGTCCACCAGTTATTACAATTGAGAAAATGGGTAGAGAAAAATACTGAATCGTCATAATTATAAACACGGGAATTGATGACTAGTAATTAAAGTCACGACAAAATTTATAAAGTATAAGTTAAATGTCAACTCGACTATTGTATCCAATTCAGGCCATCACATTTTACAATGAATGTTTAGGTCTCAGAGTGGTTGCAGGAACAGTGTTCTGAATGGTATGTTGTCAGAACAGACCCTCATTTGAGTAACTGCCACAAGTCATCGTGCTCTGTATTATGGTTTCAGCAATATAATTCTAGGGAAATTTAAAAAAAAACTGTTTTGAAATCAGCAGGCCAAGCAGCATCATAGGAGCAGAGAGGCTGACGTTTCGGGCCTAGACCCTTCATCAGAAAAGGGGGAGGGGAAGGGGGTTTTGAAATAAATAGGGAGAGAGTGGGAGGCGGATAGAAGAGGGATAGAGGAGAGGATAGGTGGAGAGGAAACAAACAGGTCGAAGAGGCGGGGATGGGGCCAGGAAAGGTGAGTGTAGGTAGGGAGTTAGGAAGGGGATAGGTCAGTCCAGGGAGGACGGACAGGTCAAGGGGGCGGGATGAGGTTGGTCGGTAGGAGATGGAGGTGCGGCTTGAGGTGGGAGGAGGGGATAGGTGGGAGGAAGAACAGGTTAGGGAGGCAGGGACGAGTTGGACTGGTTTTGGGATGCGGTGGGGGGAGGGGAGATTTTGAAACTTGTGAAATCCACATTGATACCATTGGGCTGCAGGGTTCCCAAGCGGAATATGAGTTGCTGTTCCTGCAACCTTCGGGTGGCATCGTTGTGGCACTGCAGGAGGCCCAGGATGGACATGTCGTCTGAGGAATGGGAGGGGGAGTTGAAATG
>NW_025969236.1:6225-9997 GCF_021869965.1 Rhincodon typus
ATATATATGCGTTTAATCATAAAATATTTTTGTCTTGCTCAGTCCATTTGAAGGATATTTAAGATGTAAATGAAAATCATGGAAGTCATCAATAAAATATTGTTCTTTGGGTACAATGCTGAAGTTATCACACACATTGCTATTAGCACTTCTGATACTGTCAACAACCAAAGGCTATCACACTAAATCATAAATACAGAACCGGTCTCCATCTTATTTGATTTCATTGCTTGTGGTTCAGTTCCTGTGGTGTTGGAGGTATGAGCAGGCAAACAAATCATCGCTATTAAGTCACTATCTTGTGGCTTCTCGTCCGTTACTTTATCCCCTTCTCCAGCAAGTGTTTTAATTGACATTTGCCATGAAAACAATTCTTCATCAAATGCTCCTTGACTCTGTTATGACTGGCTGGCGGTTTTCACTCAGAGCTGCATTTCACCACTCTCTCATCCAGTTAGTATGGCTGGATACAGGTCATTGAGATTTTCCATCTCATCCAGTGGGCCTCCAGTGTCCTGCTTCCTCCTCACAACATATCCCTTCAATCCATCTTTCAAAGGATGGGAGTGATCTCACTGAAATATATAGGATTCTAAAGGGGCTTGACTGGGTAAATTCTGAGAGGATGTTTCCCCTCATGGGAGAGTTTTGAACTAGAGGGCATAGTCTCTGAATAGACGCTAAGTTAAGACTGGGATAAGGAGGAATTTCTTCTGTCAGAGGGTTGTGAGCCTTTGGAACTTCTTTGGGCAGAGTCCTTGTTTATATTTAAGGCTGAGATAGATAGATTCTTGATTAGCCAGGGAATCAAGGCGTTATTGAGAAAGGACAGGAAGATGGATGTGAGAAATGTGAAATGAGCCATGATCCTATTGAATGACAGAGATAGCCTGAGGGGCCGAACAGCCTACTCTTGTTCCTATGTCTTAGAATTTTATATGGCACAAAGGATTGCCTGAAACCCAATTTAGCTGGGAGGTATTAATGAATAGACTCATCTTCAGAGATCTGAATTTAAATATTAAGATATAAAATGTTCCCTCATCCCTTCTGGGATAAATCCATCGTCCTATGGTTGGATGTTGTCGTGCATCTTTCACATCATAGAGTATGAGTAATTTTAAGAGTAAGAGGCCAGTTGAGCCCATTGGCTGTGCAGCTCAGAAAGAGCTATATCTAGTTTTGCCTGGGGCCTCAGAGATTGCAACACTTCAAGCATTTTACATTATTTTATGCCTTTATCATCCTTTCTGACACTGAGTTACAGAGCTCTGAAGAAGGGTCACTGGACTGAACCGTTAATTCTGCTTTCACTCTCTACAGAAGCTGCTGGACCTTGTGAGTTTCTCCAGCAATTTCTGTTTTTGGTTCTGATTTCCAGCGTCCACAGTTCTTTTTTTTTTATTAGTGTTAGAGTTCCAGACTCCTCTGGGTGAAAATCTTTTTCTTCAACTCCTCCCCAATTGTTCACAAAGTAGGATAAAATAACACTTATTTTTTAGTATCAATATATGTTCCTAGCTTATTGACCTCATTTGCAAAGTTAAATGGCTCGCTCGTTTGAGTGAGACTCCAACCTGCTCCCAGCCCCCCCAACATTAGCAGGTAACTAAGCTACCACTGTACCCCTAGAACCACTGCATATACAAGGCCATCCTATAATTTATAATATGGCTCCTCATTCTTCTGACTGAGGTAAATCAATTCAAACTGCAAACTCATCCGTCACTTGTCTCTGGATTTTTCATCCTGTTAATGCCATTTTGAAGAATCTCAGCACTCTGCTCACGGTTTACAATACTTTCACAAACGAAAGAGGAGCCCGGTATTGAATCTGAGAGTCCCCGCAGGTACATGTTCCTCCAGTTAAAAAAAAAGCACCCAGTGATAACTACTGGGTTCTGAAGAAGGGTCAGTGGATCCGAAGCGTTAAGTCTGATTTCTCTCCACAGATGCTGCCAGACCTGCTGAGATTTTCCAGCATTTTCTGTTTTTTGTGTCCGTGTGTACTGTCCGCTTCCAAACGCGCTAAGCCACTTCCCTTCTCACTGCTGTCCTCAAACAAATATCTGAACACGATCATGTCCTTAGCAAACAAAAGCAAAACACTGTACATGCTGGAATTCTGACATGAAGAGAGAAAATGCTGGGCCTGAATGTGAGAGACCTCCAACAACTACAACCAGCCTCTTTGTGCTCGGTCTGATTCCAATCAGCAATACTCCACACTGTGACAGAGAAACCGAGACAGCATTTCAGGTCAAATACCTTCGTTCCAAGCTGTTTTACATTCAGTGAAATAATGCTTTCTAACTAAGTTTTGATGATCTCCCGAGGATTCTCGGTCTCAATAAAACCAGTTCTGTGCCATTTGATGCTCCGTTTGTTTTATGATTTATTTATGTTTCATAATCTGCCGCGGTCGTTGGGAATATTTAAACTGCCCATTCCTTTCCGATACTGATGTTGTGTTTGATCTTATTACAGCTTCTGGAAGCGGTGCTATTTCCGTGAGTGTCTCTCAGAGAGAAGTGTACGGGACAGTGAACCAGTCTTTCAGTCTCTCTGTCTCCTAATCCACACGCACACCCTCCTCCACTTTAAGGATCCTGTGGTATTTATTGCCCGGAGATACTCCATTTGTGACCCTGATCCGATCAAACTGCTCTCCAGATCCTGCCGGATCCCGTTACAACTGCTCAGATCACCGCCTAACAGGTTCTTCCCACCGGCACCGAGTTGACCTCGACCCAGAGACGGGATCCTTGTGTCTGCGGGATTTACAGCCCAATGACAGCGGCGTGTATGTGATACAAGTTTATGCAGATGGTGCGGACGTAACCATTAAAGGAAATGTAACTTTAACAGTCTGTAATGAGACAGGTAAGAGCTCACTATCTTGTATCGCTTTAATCTTGGCTGTTCTTTCCGGCAGAGACAAGTCTTCTTGAACTAATTAAGATGATAAAATGAAGGAGCGAAGTAGATCATCCAACCCATCTGTTATTATGGTTCATCAACCTTTTATTTTGCTAAACTCCTTTTCCATTCCACTCCAGCACAGTTGTTTCTGATCCACTTTCCTCACTTTCAGACCAAATGCTACATTCTATCACGTTATGATCATTGTTCCCTAAAGGATATTTCACTCTAAGATCATTTATTAAAGCTGCCTAGTTACACGTTACCCGAAGTAAAATTAGCCTGACCTCTGGTTGCATCCATAACATGTTGTTCTGGGAAACTGTCCTGAAAGCACGCTATGAATTCTTCCTCTTGGCTGCCCCTGCCGATTTGATTTGTGATAAAGTTACCTATGACTGCACTGTCCTTGTCATTTCAAAGGAAGCCGTATAACAGCAACAACCTTCTAAGTAACTATTAACGTAATCTGATCAACCTAATAGGATTGTTGTAAGAGTCAAAATTCTTATTGTAGATATTGAGATGACAGCTCCGCCGAGCAGAAGCTGCGAGCAGCCGGGGACCAGCAGAGGACAGCTCAACAAGGAAATTACTCCCCTGCTCCTTCTGGCCAGATTTGGTGGGGTCTGTGTGCTTGCGGCCTGTTTGTACGGTTATATGAGCCAGAGATGCAGACAGAAATGACAGCAAAAATATATTTGGTCTGATGCAACCGGAATAATTTCTCCTCAATGTTCAGATCAAACTGATGAGTCGCTGGGATAACACGGTGTAGAGCTGGATGAACACAGCAGGCCAAGCAGCATCAGAGGAGCAGGAAGGCTGACGTTTCGGGCCTAGACCCTTC
>NW_025969236.1:10497-11530 GCF_021869965.1 Rhincodon typus
GTGTTGCTTCACCTGGAAGGTATGTTTGGGTCCTTGGATACTGGGGAGGGAGGAGGTAAATGGGCAGGTGTTGCACCTTCGCCTGTTACAGGGGAAGGTGCCGTAGGGCTGTGGGGAGGTGTTGGGGGTGAAGGAAGTGTGGACCAGGGTGTCCCAGAGGGAATGGTCCCTGCGGAAGGCGGATAGGGAGGGGAATATGTGTCTGGTGGTGACATCTTGCTGGAGGTGGCGGAAATGGCATCGGATGATCTTCTGGATGTGGATGCTGGTGGGATGGTAGGTGAGGATAAGGGGAACCTTATCTCTGTTGCGGGAGGGAAGGCAAGGGGTGAGGGCTGAAGTGCGGGAGATGGGTCGGATCTGTCGACCACGGAGCTGGGGAATCCTTGGTTGACGAACAAGGTGGACGTTTCAGAGGCTCCCTTGTCAAAGTTGGCCTCATCTGAACATATGCGACGGAGACGGAGGAACTGAGAGAATGGAATGGAGTCTTTACATGAAGTGGGGTGTGAGGATGCATAGTCCAGGTCAGTGGGAGTCAGTGGGTTTGTAATGGACATTAGTGGCCAGTCTATCCCCAGAAATGGAAACAGAAATGTCGAGGAAGGGAAGGGAGGAGTCAGAGATAGACCAGGCCCTTCAGGCCGCGCGCTGTCCCTCAGGCCCCGCCCTATTCCTGAGACCCCGCCCCATCACTGAGACCCCGCCCAACCGGGAAGGACCCGAAACTTTCATGAGGCCCCGCCCCCTTCCTCGGCCGTCACCCCATCCCTCAGGCCCCGCCCCCTTCGTCGGACGTCGCCGGAGAGACCCCTCCGCCCCTAAAAGCCGGCCGGTGGCCCCGCCCTGTCACCCAAGCCCCGCCCCCCCAGCTCCGTGCGGTTGAGGTGGGGAATCCCCGGGGATAACGGTCGCTGTCGCTCGGTGAAGAGACGGAAAAGCTGGGCCCAGGGCCGGCGGTAAGAGAGAGGGGGATCCCCAGGACCGGATCACCCGGGGGCGGGATCACCCGGGACCGGATCACCCGGGGGCG
>NW_025969236.1:12030-16329 GCF_021869965.1 Rhincodon typus
GGCCTGAGGGATGGGGTGACGGCCGAGGAAGGGGGCGGGGCCTGAGGGATGGGGTGACGGCCGAGGAAGGGGGCGGGGCCTGAGGGATGGGGTGACGGCCGAGGAAGGGGGCGGGGCCTGAGGGATGGGGTGACGGCCGAGGAAGGGGGCGGGGCCTGAGGGATGGGGTGACGGCCGAGGAAGGGGGCGGGGCCTGAGGGATGGGGTGACGGCCGAGGAAGGGGGCGGGGCCTGAGGGATGGGGTGACGGCCGAGGAAGGGGGCGGGGCCTGAGGAACGTTTCGGGTCCTTCCGGGTTGGGCAGGGTCTCAGGGGGAGGTTTCTGAGAGATGGAGCGGACTCTCGGAGGGGCCATAAAAGGGATTAAAATTGTTTCAGAGATAGTAGGAACTGCAGATGCTGGAAAATCTGAAATAACAAGGTGTAGAGCTGAATTAACACAGCAGGCCGAGCAGGAAAGCTGACGTCCCAAGCGGAGGCTTGGGGACCGCTTTGCAGAACACCTACGCTCGGTTCGCAATAAACAACTGCACCTCTCAGTCGCGAACCATTTCAACTCCCCCTCCCATTCCTCAGACGACATGTCCATCCCGGGCCTTCTGCAGTGCCACAACGATGCCACCCGAAGGTTGCAGGAACAGCAACTCATATTCCGCTTGGGAACCCTGCAGCCCAATGGTATCAATGTGGATTTCACAAGTTTCAAAATCTCCCCTCCCCCTGCCGCATCCCAAAACCAGTCCAGCTTGTCCCTGCCTCCCTAACCTGTTCTTCCTCCCACCTATCCCCTCCTCCCACCTCAAGTCGCACCCCCATTTCCTACCTACTAACCTCATCCTGCCCCCTTGACCTGTCCGTCCTCCCTGGACTGACCTTTCACCTCTCTAACTCCCCACCTACTTGGCCTGCTGTGTTCATCCAGCTCTACACCTTGTTACCGAAAGCGATAAAGGGGGCGGGTGATAGGCGGGGTCTGAGGTATAGGGCGGGGCCGGAAGCACGAGCTTCTCGGGGACGAAGCGGAAGTCTGGCGGGGTCAGGTGAAAGGGGGCGTGGCCTCCACCGGGTGCGACGTTGGAGGGGTTGGGGAGAGAGGGGATTGGCGGAGAGGCCCTTTGTTGGGTCATGAGAGGGCGGGTTATAAGAAAGGGGCGTGTCCCGGGGGTGGGCGGGGTCAGTGGGAGAGGTGGGGCTGAGGAAGTGCTCTCCAGTTCATTCACAGTTTGTGCAGTCAACCCAGCGCTGATGTACGAAACAAATTTTCTACATCAGACAGATGTTCACCTGCACATCCGCTAATGTGGTCTGAGATAACAAGGTGTGGAGCTGGATGAGCACAGCAGGCCAGGCAGCATCAGAGGAGCAGGATTTCTGAAGAAGGGCTGAGACCCGAAACGTCAGCTTTCCTGCTCCTCTGATGCTGCCTGGCCTGCTGTGTTCATCCAGCTCTACACCTTGTTATCTCATACTCCAGCATCGGCAGTTCCCACTATCGCTAATGTGGACTATTGCATCCGCTGCTCCCGATGTGGCCTCCACTACGTTGGTGAGACCAAGCAGAGGTTTGGAGACCGTTTTGTAGAGCACCTGCGCTTGGTTTGTGACAAACGGCCAAATCTTCCAATTGCGAACCACTTCAACTCCCCCTCCCTGGGTGACAAGTCCGTCCTGGGCCTCCTCAAGTGTCACAATGATGCCATCTGGAATCTGGAGAAGCAGCACCTCATATTCCGCCTTGGGAGCCTACAACCCAATGGTTTCAATGTGGACTTTAATAGTTTCAAAATCTCCCCACCCCCGGCCTCATCCCACAACCAACCCTCCCTTTCATCTTCGCTCCCTTGACCTGTCCATCTTCCCTCCCACCTATCCGCTCCTCCCACCTCACCGACCAATCCCCACCATTGCCCACCTGCACTCACCTATCGCGATCCCACCTACCTTCCCCAGCCCCTCTTATCCCTGCCTCCTTGACCTGTCCGTCTTCTCTCCTATTTATCCGCTCCTCCCACCTCACTGACCAATCCCTAACACTGCCTACCTGCACTCACCTATCACCATCCCACCTACCTTCCCCAACCCCACCCCCTCTCCATTTATTTCAGATCTCCCTTCCCCCTCCCCCATTTCTGAAGAAGGGTCCTGATCTGAAAAGTCAGCTTTTCTGCTCCTCTGATGCTGCCTGGTCTGCTGTGTTCCTCCAGCTCCACTCTGGGTTATCTCTGACTCCAGCATCTGCAGTTCTCACTATCTCTGACCAAATTTTTCGGATCCTCCATTAAATTCCTCATGAAGGTCAATATTTACATCATTCATTGCAGGTGAAACATACAGCCGCAGGGCCTTGTACACAGTTTCCAACTCCTCAGTGTAACTGTGCTGATCTGCCTGAGATGCTTGGCTTACCCATTCAGCCTCTGAGCAATCTTCAGAGAGTATTTTGGCATGTCATCCTGTACATTGCAATGTGCCAGTCTGCAACACTCAGGTATCAATAACTATTTGCTCATGAATACCAACACGTCCACGGCAAACCAAAATAGTGTCTTTCACTGAATTGATGGTCATAGAGTCATAGAAACATACAGCACAGAAACAGACCCTTCGATCCAACTCATCCATGCCAACAAGATATCCTCAATTAATCTAGTCCCATTTGACAACATTTGGCGCATATCTCTCTAAACCTTTCCTATTCATATAGCCCTCCAGATACATTTTAAATGTTGTAATTGTACCAGCCTCCACTAATACCTCTGGCAGCTCATTCCCAATGCACACCACCCTCTGCATGAAAAAGTTGCCCCTTCGGTCCCATTTAAATCTTTTCCCTCTCACCTTAGACCACTGCCCTCTAGTTTTGGACTCCCCCACCTCAGGGAAAAGACCTTGACTATTCACCCTACCTATACCCCTTATGATTGTATTAACCTCTATAAGGTCACCCTTCAGCCTCTGACGAGCCAGGGAAAATAGCCCCAGCCTATTCAGCCTCTCCCTATGGCTCAAACCTTCCAACCTTGGCAACATCCTTCAAATATTTTCTGAACTCTTTCAAGTTTCACAACACCTTTCCTATAGGAGGGAGACTAGAACAGAACACAGTATTCCAAAAATGGCCTAACCAATGTCCTGTACAGCCGCAACATGTCCTCCCAACTTCTATACTCAATGCATTGACTAATACAGGCAAGCATACCAAATGCCTTCTTCACTACCCTGTCTACCTGCAATCCACTTCAAGGAACTATAAACTTGCACCTAAGGTTTCTTTGTTTGGCAACACTGTCCAGGACCTTCCCAGTAAGTATCTAAGTCCTGCCCAGATTTGCCTCTTCAAAACGTAGCACCTCACATTTATCTAAATTAAACTCCATCTGCCACTCTTCAGCCAATTGGCCCATCTGATCAAGATCCCATTGTACTCTGAGGTAACCTTCTTCACTGTCCACTACACCTCCAGTTTTGGTGTCATCTGCAAACTTACTAACCATACCTTTTATGTTCACATCCAAATCATGTATATAAATAACAAAAAGCAGTGGACCCAGCATCGACCCTTGTGGCAAACCACTGGTCATAGCCCTCCAATCTGAAAAACAACTCTCCACTACCATCCTTTGTCTTCTACCTTCCAGCCAGTTCTGTATCCAAATAGCCAGTTCTCCCTATATTCCATGTGATCTAACTTTGCTAACCAGTCTATCATGAGGAACTTTGTTGAACACCTTACTGAAGCCTTTATAGATCACGTCCACCGCTCTGGCCTCATCAGTTCTCTTCGTTACATCTTCAAAAAACTCAATCAAGTTCGTGAGACACAATGCACCATGAGAAAGCTATGTTGACTATCCCTAATCAGTCCTTGCCTTTCCAAATACATGTAAATCCTGTCCTTCAGGGCTTCCTCCAACGACATGCCCACCACTGATGTCAGGCTCACCAGTCTATAGTTTCCTGGTTTTTTCTTACCGCCTTCCTTAAATAGGGGTGCCACGTTAGCCAACCTCCAGTCTTCTGGCACCTCACCTGTGGTTATTGATGATACAAATGCCTCAGCAAAGGTACCAGCAATCACTTCCCTGACTTACTACAGAGTTCTAGGGTACACCTGATCAGGTCCTGGGGATTTATCCACCTTCATGCGTTTTAAGACATCCCTTCCAGCTGCAGTTGATGTTGGTCCCCTTGTGTGTGTCAGCACATAGAGCACAGAATCCTGTGCTCTGGAATTGCTCGCAATACACCTGGACAGAAACCACTGCAGATAACAAGGTGCAGAGCTGGATGAACACAGCA
>NW_025969237.1:0-13164 GCF_021869965.1 Rhincodon typus
CCGATCTAACATCATTAACTCCCGCTTATCCAAATGTTATTGGTTAATGAATCCTCTATACACGTCAATACATTCCCTCAGACACCATGATCTCTTATCCTGTAAAGTAAACTCACCTGTGGTACCTGATGTAATATATTCTGAAATTCCAAATATATTTCACCCAAGACTTCCCCTTTGCCTATTATGCTAGTTACTCTTCCTCTTCGTGAAGCCATGCTGACTATGCTTAGTCAAATGATCTGCAATATATTTCTGCATTCTGCTGTTATATCTTTCATCATAGTATTAAATACGGTGCCACATGGCAGTCTGATTAGAAAAATAGAAATGTTTTGGGTTAATGGTTCCAACAACATGGATGAGATATTGGCACAAAGATTGGAATCAGAGTGGGGATATAGATGGGCTTTTCCCAGAATGGAGATGAGTTGAATGTGGTCTCCTTCAGTGATCAGAGTTGGAACATTGTCTTTTCAGATTTATACAAATGATTTCAAGATTGGTTTTGACGGAAAAATCTTTAAAATTTCAGCTGTTACGGAGCTAGGGAAAATAATTAATTCTGACGATGGTTTTGGGCGAATTCAGCAGGGCATTGACATTTTGTCCAAATTGGCAGACGCCTGGCAGTTGAATTTTAATGCATAAAAATGTAAGGCAATGCATTTAGATAAAAGAAAAACACGTTTAATGGTACAACTTTGAGGTGAATACCGGAGCAGAGGGGCTTCATTGTTCATGTGCATTGTGGAAAAATAGAAATCTGGCTCACTGATGCCCTTCAGGGAAGGAAATTTACCACCATCACCTGGTCTGAGCTAAATGCGACTCCAGACCAACAGCAATATGGTTTACCCTCTCAACTGTCTAGAAAGCAATGCAGTTTAAGGGCAGCTACGGATGGGCAATAAATGCTGGCCAGTCAGCGGCACACAGAGTGAATAAGGAGGAGACCATTCTGACCTTCTGTCCTGTACTAGATATCAAAATTCATTTGAGTTTGATGGAATTATTTGAGGAGGAGACCAAGTATGTAGGACAGTAGGGCAGTAGATGGAGATTAAATGGATTTCAGAAAGCGCATTCGCACAGTCTTCTTAACTGTTGCAATGTGCCTGGCCACATTCAGAGAATTATGCACTTGAACCTTGAGTCCCTCCACTGCTGCACTCCCCTGAAAATTATACCATTACACCTGCATTGTGTCTTCATTCTTCTTCTACCCAAATGCATTGTGGTTCATTTCTCTGCATTAACATACATCTGCCAGGTATCTGTTCATTTGGCCAGCTTGTTGATGACCCTCTTAAATTACTCGGTGTCAACCTCAGAATTCACTGTTCTCCTTTGCTTATTATCATTTGCAAATTTTGGGATTTTGCTGCTCACGCCAATGTCAAATCGTTCATATGAATCTTTTTTTTTTCAAAAAAACTACCAACGATGATACCTGGGGAACATCAGTGTCAACTGTCCCAGTCGAAATGCTCATCTATACCTAGCTTCTGTTTCCTGTCTTTTAGCCAACATCTAATCCATGTTGCCAAGGACCAATAAAAGACCATAAACGCTTCTAATGTGTTAACTAACCTGCCAATCGGCGCTATATCAAATGCTTTCATTAAGTCCACACACACAACATCCACAGGAATACCTCCATCCATTGCGTGTGTGAACTCGTCCATGAACTGAACTGAATTTGTCAGACATAAGCTGCCTTTGACAAAGCCATGTTGACTGTCCAGTTTTAACTTATTTTCCTAAGTGTATAGTTCCCTTATCCTGTGTTATGTACTCAATCAGTTGCCCACTATAGATATCAAGCTGACAGGCTTGTAGTTTCCTGGGTTCTGCTTTGCCCCTTTCTTTAAAAACTGTGTCACATATTCAATCCTGCGCTCATAGAAGCCTGGAAAATATCTTTCAACGGCTCTGTGCTTTTCTCCTTTAGCTCCCTCAGCAATCTAGGATGCACGTAATCCGAGCCTGGATTTTTCTACCTGGAATGCTGCCAGCCTTGCTAGTACCTCTTCTTTATCTATCACTATCCCGCTCATTTTCTCAACACCCATATTTTGATTTGTTTCCTTGTCACCATTGTACAATTTTGTAAACACAGAAGCAAAGTATTTATTTAGTACCGTTGACATACCCTGTCTTTCAGTGAGTAGCTTACTCTTCCTTTTCTTTGTGGGCCCTAGGCAATTCTTCACTTATCTTTTACTGTGAACATGTTCGAGGAACGTTTTACTGTTTGTTTTAGTGCAGCTTTCCATTCTTTTCTCGTGTTTCCTCCTTGCCTTCCTTATTCCAGCCTTAGCATCTCTCTTACATTTCAGATAGTCTTCCTAATTTCTATTGCTATTACTTTTCTGGTATACATCACGTGAGTCTTTTTCCTTATTTTCTCATTATATCCTCAGTCATCTAGGATTCTGTAAATTTGGGTGTCCATGTATTTATTTCTCAAATATATGTCCCAAGCTTCCGCTCTATTTATCTCTCTTTTGAAAGCCTCCCAGTTTTCATTCACTTTATTTATTCACCAAACTTCAATTCCAATCAATATGCACCCGTTCAAGTGTCAGACCCCTACAGTCTGCCCTTTGTAATTCTGGCATCTTAATTCTTGACTGATTCTTATATTTTTTCAATTTATGATTACAACTTCTAATAGTATGATTGGTATTTCCCAAATGCTGATCCACTCTGAAGCCTCTACTTAGCCTGCCTTATTTCTTAGGACCAGATCCGACATTGCTTCATGCCTGGTAGGACTGGAAATGTACCGTTCCAGAAAGTTCTCCTGCACACTTTGCCAAAATGTGTCCACTTCAGTGCCCCACACACTTAACTTTACATCCTGTCTTCCCGAAGTAATTGGAATCAACGACTACCACAAGATTACTTTTCCTGCACCTTTTCATTTTTTGCTGACATATGGTCTTCTAATTTCTCTCCACTAAATTTCAGACCTGTATAACTCCAAAGCGTCGTGGGTTTCCTGGACCTGCTGTCTGTTTTCCTTTTGGTAAATGGTCACACAATCTCTTGCTTTCCATACACTCTTTCTTTCCGCCCATCACAATGTGGATTGATCATCTCTGTTTTGACTTTTCGATATTTTCCGTCCATATCGGATTATATAACATGATGACATCCAAACAAATCACGGAATTAGGTGCTTGAGCTCTTTTCACTAATCATCAATGTGTGGCCGAGGCATGCTTAAATCCAAATAGCATGACTGACATTGGTGTGACAAACGCAGAAGATTCTTTTGCTCTCTTTATAATGGTACTTGCAAATATTATTTCGAACAAATCAATTTTCCACAAAAAGAAAACAACTGTACCAACACTGTGTTTTCTTGTGCTTTGTCACCAATTTATAATTCACATATTTTTGCTAGTGTACCTCAGTTTCTGCCAATGACATCCTCAGGTTATTGACAAAGACTGATAGCAATTTTCCAGTGCAATAAATCAGTTATAATTAAATTATCTCATGGTTTACAAGGCTATTGCCTGCTACTAGTGTGTTGTAATTTCCCAAATATCATCCCCATAGTGAATGCTGTCTGCGCCTTGTTGCATATGGACACGGATTGATTCAATAGGTCATTGTCGCCAAACAAGTAGAACTTTTTAAACCCATCAGCAATAACCACATGATTGACGTCATAAAGGACGGCACCTGAAAGATGAGGAAGCAGATGAGGTTTGGCCTGGGCTTGTACCCTGAAAAGCGATGGCAATAAGGTGCCAATATTGATTAAATTTACTTTCAACAAGTGCAGCCATATTCCTTTTAATAGTTTCTTTTTCTGCAACGTTTAATGATATTTCACAATCATTCTCATTTTACTGAGTTTTATTGTTCTCTTTCTTGGCCACTTGATCAAACTTCCATTCACTCTTAGCTTACTTCTTCGCATTAGCTCACTTATCCTATGTTTAGACATAAGCTGTAGTGGCGTCAGAAATTCCATGAAACTGGTTGATTGCTACTGAACAGTTGTTTCTCAGTGAAAATAGCTCAAGTGCACTTTTGATAAACCGCTAATATAATAAACTGATTTGTAACGGCCTATTGCCTGTGACTTAACTATTGTCGCCGGTTACATCTATGTTTCAGTTTGACAGAAATTGCTTTTTCTTGAACTCGCCGAAAAATGGTGCAATTACTTTAACCCCTGCTGTTTTCTATTTCCACCACAAAAAAAAAATCAAGGATGCATCTCAATGGAATAGGGGATTGTCAGAAAAAATTGCAACATCAGAATAGTACTATTTTATTCCGTGACAATTAACGAATTCCTTTCAGGACACTTAAACCCTGATGGATATTCACAGTGTCAGAGGTCACACAACATTAGTTCATGGTCCAACACGTTTATGTGAAGTGACGAGCGTTCGGAGCACTGCTCTTACGTCAGTTGAAGTGAAGAGATATACATAGGCATAGAATTTATAGGCAGCGAGATCAAAAGATCATACAAACGGTATGAGTGGAGTGTCTACAGACTGAATCATAAATCTCTGCTGGTGATCAACGGTGTCAGACGGTGTAAGTAAAGTCTCAACAGCTGATTAGCAATTCCAGAGATGACCTGCAATCCGATTAATCGAGGGAGAGAGATAATTAGAAAAGAATTAAAAATAAGGTAGTACTGGAGACAAACCAAATGGCTGAAATAACATAATAGGTATAACAGTCACATGCTGAGGGTCTAGCCAAAGTTACAAGTAGTCCAAAACTCTACAAAGGAATTAATGTGGAGAGGTCATAATGAGTTATCAAGGTGATGCTGTCAAAACAGAACAGTAAGTAGGGAAGATTTTGCAGCTACAGAACAGCGTGGTGGAGTCACATTTAGCGCAACATGAACCTGAGATCACAGATGAGTTCATCGTCATGGGTTCAGGACTTGGCTATCAGTTTCCACTCAACGACTCTGCTTTGTTGTGTATCTCAAATGCCACGTTAGAAGAAGCTTTGGCGAAGATTGGAGGCTGAATGTCCTTGACCACTGAAGAGTTCCCCGACTGGGAGTGGAGAGAATCTTGAACATATTGACACCGACATCGAGTCTCTGCAGAGATGTAAGAAAGCAGAGAAAATACCAAAACGATGACAGATCACGAACCTACTCAAGTCGATCTCCAACACCGTCTATGCTGAGAGAATCTGCCATTTCACCTCTCGCACACTCCTCAATCATCGCTTAACCAGCTCTACAGCAGACACAGCCACCTTGATGTCAAGATAGAGTCCATATTCTCAGTTTGTGATCAGGATACAGCGGACCAGCTATGAGACACTGCCAAGCAGACGAGGCAATGGAACTACACCACCTACACGCACAGCAAGAACAAGAAACTGAAGAAAATTGGCATCACCACCAGCAGTAAACAACGCTCCCCGGGTACACGATTGGAACCGGTACCACCAAACGGAAATTCATCGTCAACTTGTCTGACCAATTCCTTCAATCAGATAAAATCGAATTTCTCAGCCGAGGGATCGATTTCAGTTCCACTACCAAAATGTACCCCATTGGCCTGGTGGCAGACAAGAGGAATTCATCAGGTGAATGTAGCTACGGGATTTCTGCACAAACACTAAGATGTCAGCAGCGAGCCCAATGAGAAACCAATGAACTGGAACAGTCAACAAAGAGATCCACAGTGCAGCAATCAAAGAAGAAGGAGTCGAATTGAACCCTAGCAGAAGGGCAATGCCCTAGGCTTGACATGTATGTTCAAACCAACAGGAAATGCATTAAGTTTGGATTCATCAGCCGCACTCTTAAGATAGCGCAGAATGTCACCCAAGCACCCCGCAATGCTCTCAAGTCTAATCACAACATTGTCACCAAATGAGTCGACAAAGGAGGAGCCATCGTCATACAGAATAGAAAGAATTACTGCAAGGGATCATTCTGACAACTGGACAACCAAGAACACTACAGACAATTATATGATGATCCTACCAAAGAACACACCTGTCAACACAACAGACTGATCATGACCATTGATCCATACATTCAGAGTAGCCTAAGCACTCTTATCTCACGTATTTCTCACATACGAGATTTCTACTGCCTTTCAAAGATACACAAAGCCAACACACTTGGCCGTCCCATCTTATCAGGCAATGGGACCCTGTGTGAGAACCTCTCTGGCTATGTTGAGGGCATCTTGAAACCCATTGTACAGGCAAGCCCCAGCTTCTGTCGTGACACTACAGATTTCTTACAGAAACTCAGCTCCCATGGACCAGTCGAACCAGAAACATTCCTTGTCACAGTGGACATTTTGGCACTCTACACCAGCATCATCCACGACATCACTGCAACAGCCTCAGTATTCAATTCCAACAACTGCCAATTTCCAGACACCATCCTACAACTCATCGGTTTCATCCTCGAACACAACATCGTCACCTCTGACAACCAAATCTTCATCCAGACATATGAAACAGCCATGGGGACGAACTTGCACCCCACTATGCCAACATTGTCATGCACAAGTTCGAACAAGACTTCCTTGCTGCACAGGACCTTCAAACAACGCTATACACAGATACACTGACGACATTTCCTCCCTTTGGACTCATGGCAACGAATCACCAAAACAACTACACAGCGATATCAGCAAATTTCATCCCATATCAGACTTACCATGGACGACACTTCTGAATCAGTCTCATTCTTGGACATACGCGTCTCCAGCAAAGATGGCCACCTCAGTACCTCACTCTACTGTATGCCCACAGATAACCTGACAATGCTCTACTTCTGTACCTTCCATCCTAAACTTGTTAAAGAGCCATCCGCTAATGGCAAGTCCTGAGTGTACACAGGACCTGCTCAGATGAGGAGGAACACGACTGACACCTAAAGATACAGAAAGACACCCTGACAACAAGAAAATGTGATGCTCAATTCATCAATCGCCAGTTCTGACGTGCGACAGCAAAAAACTGCAGTGGCTTCCTGAGAAGACAGACACAGGACACCACCAAGAGAGTCCCCATCATCGTCCAATCCTTCCTTGGAGCGGAGAAACTACGACATGCTCTTCACAGCCGTCAACATGTCTATGGGGGCGACGAACATCTCGCCAAGTTTATCCTTACATCTCCACTTCTCGCCTTCAAACAACTACCAAACCTTAAAAAGACCATCATTTGCAGCAAACGACCCAGCCAGCAGGACATCTCGGACCAGAACAGCACACAACACTGCCACAGCAACCTCTGCAAGGTATGCCAGATCATCAACATGGATACTACAACCTCAAGTGGGAAAACCAAGTACATGGCAAATACTCAAGTGACTCAGTCGATGTAGTTTACTTCATACACTGCAGGCAAGGATGCCCGAGGCACGTTATATTGGTGAGACAATGCAGATGTTACAACAACAGATGAATAGACGCCTCCCAATCAGGGAACTTTCTAGCGGTCAAGGACAATCAGTCTCCGAAGTTCAGGCAAGCATCCGTTAAGAAAATAATCAGGATATACAACAACACACAGTCGCTCAGCAGAAACTGATATTTAAATTCCATACCAATGAAGACGACCTCTACAGTGATCTTGGGTTCATGTTGCGCGACATGTACACCCATCACGTTTTCCTGCATCTGTAAAGGCTTTCTTACTGTTCTGCTTTGACAGCATCACTTTGATAACTTGTTATGATCTGTCTACCTTAATTAGATTGTAGAGTTCTGGATTACTTGTAACTTTGGTTAGATCCTCGACATGTGACTTTTATACCTACCATATTATTCCAGCCATGTGGTTTCTCCCAGCACTACATTATATTTTTCAAATTATTTCTATGTCTCAATTAATCGGATTGCAGGCCATCCATTCACTATCTATTCAGCTGTTGACAATTTACTCCCATTGTCTGACGCTTTTGATCATTTTCAGAAACTTATTATTCAGCCTGTTGGCTCTCCACTCACACCATTTGTATGGTCTTTTGATCCCTCTGACTACACGTTCTGTATCTGTGTGCTTCACTTCACTTCACATGACAAAGGAGCAGTGCTTAGAAAGCTTGTGATTTCTATAAACCTGTTGGACTATAACCAGACGTCGTGTGACCTCTGACCTTGTCCACCTGAGTCCAGCACCAGCACCTCCAGATCATGATAATCACATACTACAAGAACAATTTGATAAGCTCTTCTAATCCCAATTGTGACACGGTGTATGTACCAGTCTACTCCAAAAGATACTCCCAGGAATTCCTTCCCTCAGTAGTTCTATGGAAATTGTTCATTTCAACACTCCAGGGCATTGCACTTAAGGCAGGAATTCAAAGTCAGAAAATCTACGAGCAACAAAACAGAGCCTTATTATTAACAAAGAGGTGATGCATTGGTGCGGATATAAAGCAACACTTTTGAACAAAGAAATGAAAGCTTAAGATGATCATCATGTAACATTATCCGACAATGTTTAAAATTTGACAGATCTGCAATGCTTACATTCATTTCCCCAGCAGACCAGCGATAACACGGATTCTGTAGATCCTCTATAGGAAAACTCTCTCCTGCATTAATAATATGTCCTGTCGTTATGCAAGTAATCGTTCTGCTTTCAGTGTATGGCGATCCAATCCCAAAGCCACTGATTCATACCTTGTGAGATGTCTATGGGAATATTGAGCAATGAAAAATTGGTAAACATTACCTTTAATTTCAAACTTAAATTTCAAATTTAATTCAAAAAAGAAGCTGGACAGAAAATGACAATGACATATTTCTCAGTTCATTCAGACTCTGCTTGGCACTCAGCCTCAACTGTACAATCCTGAACAAAGTTACAAGGAAAATCACATTGCAACTGTACTCTTACAACAATGGTACTGCCAAGTCAAACATAACAGAGTCAAACATACATTGATGGTCTCAGATCCTTCTTTGAATGAAGCTATTTAATGTTTATGTGAATTCATATGGACTCTGGTAGGGCCACTTTACTTTTCCCTAGAATAAATCTGCCACATGCAACTGTGGTCAATCCGTTCCATAAATTGAGCCAATTAATTCACAGAATCAAAACAAAAGTGCTACAGCTTAGAATGAGGGCAATCAACCCATTGCTTTCTTTTTAATATTGTAAATTATCATCTTCATAATGACAACGACAATACAATGTAACGAGACCAGACTTCAAGATGCCACAACCAGAACCTGTGAGGGAAATATCAGGAAGAGTGAAGACGAAAATATAATTTCATTGAATGGAAAGTAATCATTCCGTTTTCTATATTTGTATATTCTATATTTATATTGTATATTCACGATATATTGTAATCAGTTGCACATTGAAATAATCTTGCTTGTTAAAAACTCTTCAACTTAATGCAATTTTGTCTTGTAATGATTGCCTTAAATGATATGAATTATGACAATTCATTCAATTTACATTCTCAAGACGTGACTTTGACATTCATTCCAGACCCAGAGGTCGGTTAAAGAGGATATGTCTTTAATTGGTGCTCAACTATTTTCCAATCAAATGAAAGAAGGACAGACTCCTGTCTGATCAGGGCAGTGCAGTGCAAAATAGATGTATCAATCGTCTATGTCATGTTACCCGGTCGAGTGTGGTTGCCTGAACAATCCTTGCAGAGGAAAGACTTGGTGTCATAATAGTGGGAGGAGATTGCGAAGAAAGTGAAGGTATACTGTGATAACTGCACATAGGCTGGTATTCACAGTACACTGGCTGTGGTCAACCATCTTGGAGTCAGTCCCTGAAGTAAGGAGATTCTGAATATCCAGTTTATATCTGGCATCCAGGTCTCCCTGTTTGCCCGAGATTCACAACCACAAACAAGTTCTGATCAAACAAGTCAATCAGATCCAAGTTCGTTCCAATCCCTGCATTCCACTCTTCAACCACCGCCCCCAAAACACTTCCGAGCATGTAGGCCTGGTATTTCTCAGGCAGCTTTTCTTGTGATGTTTGCACTCCAGGTCCAGTTTCTCTGACATGGGCGCTGACACAGGCAGCTT
The DNA here is from genome assembly GCF_021869965.1 of Rhincodon typus. NCBI lineage: Eukaryota > Metazoa > Chordata > Chondrichthyes > Orectolobiformes > Rhincodontidae > Rhincodon > Rhincodon typus. Next base: position 10,050 of record NW_025969237.1, read on the forward strand.
GTACTGGGCTGCAGTTCATCTCTTGCATCTCGAGAGAGTTTCCAGCTTTTCTTCCATTGGCAACGGTATCGAGACTGCATCCATCCTGGACTCTGAGGTTTCCTCGAAATTAGACGATGGGTGAGAACCCATGGTTTCTGACATGCCTTCTAGCTGTTCTGAGGGGCCAGGTATGTTTTGCGCCTGCATTGTTTGCGAGGAAGCAGCTCTCAAGCGATCCAAATGTTTATTCAGGAATGCATTGCCTACATGAACGTTGTATGTCACAGGATCTGACCTCAAGTCACCCTCGCCTCACACCCATGCAGGGCCATTTCTGTGCTTTCGACACCAAACTTGGTTCCTTCAACTAAACTGTCTTTCTTGTTTAGAAGAGATATGTGGCCGGCGTCAATGTTCTGATGCCGTTTCACCCTCAACTCCAGGTCCGGGAATACCAGGTTTAACCTGGTGGGAGTCTTCTCCCCATCACAAACTTTGCTCGACCTATCTCTGTAGTTGCTTGAGGGTCAGTCCCACAACTGACCATTAATCAGTACAGTTTGACACCGAGTGAAGCTGTAAGTTGTTTCATTAAGATTGCGTTCAATATTTGAACTGCTCTTTCTGCCAGACCATTGAGCAGTGAATGGTATGGAGCTGTCCAAATAGGATGAATACTATTTGACTTTTGGAAATACTCCAATTTCCTGCTGGTAAATAATGTCCCATCATCTGTGACCACTACTTCTGGGATTCCATGAATTGGGATCAATGTTCACAGCTTTTCAATCATCATCCCTGAGTTTGCCAAATGAACACTATGCTTGCCCAACCACTTTGACTGGGAACCCACAATAACAGAGAACACTGAGCACATGAAGGAACTGGCATAGCCGATGTGTAACCTTTTCCAGGGTTTGCCCAGCCATTTCCTCGAATGTGGGTGAGCTGCTGGCTGTAATCTTCGAACTTCTTGTCACTCTGTTCACTGCCCCAATAATGTGGTTATGTTGGCATTCAATACTTGCCAGGAGACATAAAGACTCACCAACATCATCATTTTGGACACTCCTGGACAACCTTTCCTCGGGACAATCACTCTTAGTCCACATAATAAAATGCCGTCCTCTTCGATGAGGGGTTGGGTGTTTATCCAGCTTCACGGAGCAGTTTCCTGTTTCTTCAAGATCCCCACAAAGTCATATCTAACTGTTGGTCTTCACAATTGATTGGAACTTGCTGACCAATTCATAAAGTGGACTGGTTTGATGATTCCTTCACTTTCCAGCCTCTGATTTCTGCCTCTGCTTTTTTCCATAAGACATATGGCACCGGGCTGCCACACAAGAATCGTGGAATTGCTCCCTGGTCAACATGCAAGATAGCCTTGGAAACTTTTATAATCTGTAGAAATTCCTGGAAAAAGTCTGGGTACTTCCTTTGAACTTCTCTCAGGTAACCATTTTCTAATCGAAAAATGTGGAGACAATCAACATGAATCGTTCTCAACCACTTTCATCCAATCAGGTTTGGGCCCATGCCTTTCGCTGCAATCAGTGGTGAGGGAACCAGCTTCTTCTCATACGAGACCGTAACAGAAGTTGTATCCTTAATCTGTAACGGTTCACTGGCATAGGTTCTCAGTCTAGCCTAGATATTATGCAAACTTCAGGATTGGAGTCCAGAGCGAATTTTGTTAAAGACTGGAACTGCAACCACTGATAAAACCACGCCTCTATCCACCTACATCGAAGCCGGTTGACCATTTAACGAGCCATTTATTTTGCTTGGTTCAGGTTTGAATGTTGCTAACCAATTTAATTGTTCCAAGGCAGATGTAGGTGGGTTTTCTGGCATGTGCATTCACCTCCATACCAGCCTAAGAGATCTCTTTTCAATTCAGGTCTCGTGGGACACTATTGCTGTCTCAAGCCCACACTCCAGTCTGGAACCTAAAGAAAAAGTTAACCACTTGGCCGAGATTTGACTTTGCTTTGAGGTTTTGCTGTGGGCTGAATCCGAGTACCTCTGTTCAGGATATATACTGAGAGAGGCGAGGAAATTGCTTTCACTCAAGTCATGTTCCCCCAGTGTCAGTTGGCCTGTTGAGGGTGTCCACTTGCTTTGGCATACCCTGCACCCATATGCTCCACTTGCCACACTTTCTCACAAAAAAGCCAATTGGGGTGCAAGTTTGAAGTCCAGTTGGGCTTCAGCTAATAGGCTCTTTTGTATGGTTAGATCATTCATCCCACTCCCATCTCCACAGAACTAACTTCATTGGGGCCGGTATCACATCATTAGGTCAACTTTATTGATACGTACAAAGGACCCAAAACTGGTCCAGTTTCCTCAGAAGCAGCTCTCAGACTGAACGGAACCCCTGACGCTCCTACTTATATCTGTCAGCCAGGGATCCTTGTTTGCATCAGGTTAACAGGCCGAATCAGGGAACTCATTCTATGAGGTCCTCCTGGCCGACCTCGTTCAAATTACTACACTACCCTCATCCCAGTTTCCATTTTAACTGCTCCCCAGTTGGCACCATTTTTACCTGGCACCTTGACACCTAAACACCTTGCAACTCAGTTCTGTATGTGTTATCAGACACTTTTAGCCAGGAAAGATCTATCAGGATGGAACTACAGTTCTGCAGGCCTGAGGGTTTCCTGAATACAATCTCATCTCAGAAACACGAAGCCCAGTTCGTTATCAGAAAGAAAAGGGTCCGAGTGGTAAGATTCCCACTCACTGGAAAAGCTATTCCAGTCTTTTGTTGGTTTAAATGGTAATAATTAAGGAAAAGCTACATCTTACTATGGTAGAGAATAGCTATCTTGCAAACTATACTGCACCTATCTGTCTTTTTCAAAAATATTTCCAAACTAGCCTTTACACTTTGTTTCTTTATTTTTCTATTTTGTCCCTAAGATTTTATGCCGAGGTGTCTTTCAAATTCAAGATGGCACCAGGAATGGCGATATTGTACACTTTTGCATTGTACACATGTACTTGACTACACCTGACAGTAAAATCTCACTCGAATTCTGAAGAAATAGTGACAATTTATTTTTCGAAATAATTTCTACTGCCTAATAACTCTCAGAGGAATGGGATTAATTTGCAGCTTGTT
>NW_025969237.1:13174-14240 GCF_021869965.1 Rhincodon typus
GGAGTCACAGAGTCATACAGCACAGAAACCGAAACTTCTGTCCAACTCAACCGTGCCAACCATGTTTTCTAAACTGAACTACTCCAATTTTCCCGCATTTGGCCCATATACCGCTCAAACATTCCTATCCATGTCACTGTCCAAATGTCCTTTAAATAATCCAGCAACACTGAAGGAACCGTGGGTGTTTTGATTGGAACTTGCAAGAGGTGTCATTCCCCTATGTCTGCTGCTTCGAGACAGCAGTGGCTGTGAGTTTCAGTGGGCGCTGTCTGGGGAGCCTTGGTGAGGTGCTGCAATGCATCTTGTAGATGGTACACAATGCTGTTTATGAGCACACAGGGAACACAGACTGAAGGTTTGTGGATGTAGTGACAATCAAGTGAGCTGATATATCGTGGGATAAAAGCGAACGACTGCGGATGCAAGAGATCAGCAATCATCAAAGGAATGTTAGTTCAACTCAGCAGATTTGGCAGTTTCTGTCGAGAGAGAGACAAAAGATAAGCTTTCTAGTCTGGTATGACTCTTCGTCAGAATTTTTCATGGTCCTGGATCATGTCAAGCTTCTTGAATGTTGTTGGAGCTGCACCCATCCAGGCAAGTTGGGAGTATTCCATCACACTCCTGACTAGTGACTTGTCATCTGTGGGCAAGCTTTGGGGTGCCGGAACGTGAGTTTTTCACTGCAGGATTCCTAGACTCTGACACGCTGTTATGGTAAAAATAACGATATGGATAATGCAGAGCAGTTTGGGTCAGTGGCAACCTCCAGGATGATGACATTTGTGGATTCCATGATAGTAATGTCATTGAATATCAAATGGCGTTGGTTAGATTCTCTTTTATTTGGAGATGGCATATGCCTGGTACATATGTGGATGAAATGTTATTTACTACTTGGCCATAAGATCATAAGGACATGATGGACAGAGGCAGAGTTACGCCATTCAGACCAACGAATCTGCTTCACCATTCAACCACATCCGATATGCTTCTTAATCTCATTCTCCTACTTTCTCCCATAACCCTCGAATCCCTTTCTCATCAACAAAATATCTGTTCA
>NW_025969237.1:14250-16312 GCF_021869965.1 Rhincodon typus
TTTACTTGAAATGTCAAGCTTTCACAGCACAGCCCCTTCTTCAGGTGAAGTCACGACGTGTGACTTCTGACTTTGTCCACTCCAGTCCAACACCGGCACCTCCATATCATGAGCCTTCCACAGAGATCACTATGAGTTCGTCATTTCGTCAAAATTGCACTAACTTTCTTGTAATTGTTCGCTTTGAAAGATATATTTTCTAATTCATGATGATTGAGTGGTCCTGTGTTCAATTTTATGTTTGATTGATTGTTTTCAAAAGGCAGTGATTAGCAGAAGATGTGAAATATTGTCCCACATTACCAACTACAATATTGCAAAATTACTTCAGTTCAGAGCTATCAGGTTAACATGACGGTGTTCTGCTCATTTAGTGATCGATGCCACTGGATCTGTCCATTGTGAGTTTAAACAAACAATTACACAGCTTGATGCCTGTGACCAGTTAGTATTCACGTCTATAATCTGACTGTTACCTTTTCATCGTGGTGAGTTGAATTGCCTCTCCAATAGATTGCCAGCAAGATTCAGTTCAGTTGTATCGATGCTATGAATCCCTAACTTTGGACCAGGGAAACCCAGGTTCAAGTCTCACCTCTCCAGAGGCTTGTCATGACATCTCTGACGAGCTTGGTTTAGAAAACATCTCGATACTTCTAAATATCAGGCACTGTCTATAAGGAGATGGCAATCAGATAACATGCTTTTGCAGCTCTTGTTCATATTTTCCTTACCACATTGTTTTGCACGGCCTTGAGTTAAATCTGTTTTTTTCTCCCCTCTCCTAGAATACAGAGACAGTTCAATTATGCAACTTAATGTCATCATATCGTCAAATGGGCATTTTCTTGGACATGATAGCAGATTTCGTTATACTGATCTTTGTTTTTCATTAGTCCTGCCATTTCCACTATATACTCCCTGAATTCCTTTCCAAAGACCAGTTCATAGAATCATAGAATCCCCACACTGTGGAAGCAGGCCATTTGGCCCATCGAGTCCCCACCTCCATAAAGCATCTAACCCGGACACACCCTCTACACTACACCTGCAAATTTGCACTTTGCATGGCTAAACCTCCTTGCCTGCGCCTCCATGGATACTCTGGACAATTTAGCATAGCCAATCTACCTCACCTGCACATGCTTGGATTGTGGGAGGAAACCGGAGCACCCGGAGGAAACCCACGAAGACACGGGGAGAATGTGTAAACTGCACACAGACAGTTGCCCGAGGGTGGAATCAAACCTGTGTCCGTGGCACTGTGAGGCAGCAGTGCTAACCATTGAACCACCATGCCACCAGCAACCAGTTGTTTCGTTTCTGTTTTCATTTGTCTATTTGTCCTCCTTACATAAAACCTTTTATTTCTGAATGTGGTTCTCAATGCATGAGTTCTGCACTCTGCATTTCTTAAACAGTCTTCTTTTTGCACCTCAAAGATCAAATGTGGTTGTACGCTAATTTTGAGAATCAACGATTCCACAAAACAAAAAAGTTAATTTTCTGATTCTTTTTAAAGTTCCTGATCCTATATGTCGATATTCTCCAATGCTTGAATTATCACATTTCCATTATCTTTGCAAACCCCTGGTAATTCAAGAATTTTGATAAGGTATAAGAACATAGGAAATAAGAGCAAAAGTAGGACATCCTCGAGCCTGCTGGCTGTTCTGTAAGATTATTGGTCATCTGCTCCAAGTCTTTGGTGCTCGCTCCGCAAAACCCTCAAATCCATGATAGTTCAACAATCTATCCACCTCTTCAAATATTGTCAGTGATCTGGCTTTCAAAATTTTCACGGTGGAGAATTAAAGGTATTCATTCCTCTCTGATAGAAGAAAGTCATATGAAGTATAGTTTGGACGATTGATTAGTGGTATAGTAGACTGTGATCTTTATCAAGTGGGCCAATGGGCCAAGGTGTGGCAGATGAAATTAAATTTAGATAAATGAAAGGTGTTGCATTTTGGTCAGATGAACAGTTAATGCAAGGTCCCTGGGTCGCGTTGTTTCACAGAGAATCCTCAAGGTTAATGTACACAGTCACTTTAAAGTCTTG
>NW_025969238.1:0-16311 GCF_021869965.1 Rhincodon typus
TCAAAAACTAACTCATTTGGTGAATTTCAGTTATTGGTCTTCTGATGTTCTTATCTGAGTGAATTGAGCATGTTCGTCAAAACAGCATTAAAACTTAAGTCATTTGTTGATGTTGAGATTTTTGATTTCTGAATTTCTTAAATCGCTGAATAAGCTTGTTAGTCTAACCAACATGACAACTTGAGTCATTTGGTGAAGTTCTTATTTTGTTCTTCTGAAGTGCTGGCCTCACTCAAATATGCATGTTGCTCAAAACAACATCAAAAGTTGAGTCATTTGGTGAAGTCGAAATTCTTCACTTCTGAAGTGCTTATTTCACTGGTGGAAGCCTGTCAGTCAATCCAACATCAAAATTTGAGTCATTTAGTTAAGTTCAGATTTTGGTCTTCTGAAGTACTTATCTCACTGAAATAAGCATGTTGTCAGAACAGCATAAAAAGTTGAGTGTCTTGTTGAAGTTGAGATTTTCGTCTTCTGCTCTGCTTCTATCGCTGAAATAAGCACGTTAGTCAAAACAACATCAAAAGTTGTGTCATTTGGTGAAGTTGAGATTTTCATCTTCTGAAGTGCTTATCTCAATGAAATAAGCATCTCATTCAAACCAACATCAAAATCTATCTCATTTGGTGAAGTTCAGATATTGGTCTTCTGATGTGGTTATCTGAGTGAAATAAGCATTTTAGTCAAAACAGCATCAAAAATTAAATCATTTGGTGAAGTTGAGATTTTTGACTTCTGAAGTCCTTATCTCATTCAAATAAGCATGTTAGTCTCAACAACATTAAAAATTGAGTCATTTGGAGAAGTTCAGATTTTAGTCTTCTCAAGTGCTGAACTCGCTGAAATAAGCACGTCAGTCAAAACAACATCAAAAGTTGAGTCATTTGGTGAAGTTGAGATTTTCATCTTCTGAAGTGCTCAAGTCGCCGAAATAAGCATGGTAGTCAAAACAACAGCAAAAGTTGATTCACTTGGTGAAGTTGAGATTTTGATCTTCAGACGTGCTTATCTCAATGAAATAAGCATGTCATTCAAACCAACATCAAAAAATAACTCATTTGCTGAATTTCAGATATTGGTCTTCTGATCTGCACATCTGAGTGAATTAAGCATGTTAGTCAAAACAGCATCAAAAATTAAGTCATTTTTGACGTTGAGATTTTTGACTTCTGCACTGCTTATCTCACTCAAATAAGCATGTTAGTCTAACCAACATCAAAACTTGAGTCAATTGATTGACGTTCAGATCTTGGTCTTCTGAAGTGCTTCTCTGAGTGAAATAAGCATGTTAGTCAAAACAGCTTAAAAAAATTAAGTCATATGGTGAAGGTGAGATTTTTGACCTCTGATGTGCTTATATCACTGAAATAAGCATTTTAGTCATACCAGCATCAAAAGTTGAGAGTTTTGGTGAAGTTGCGATTTTGGTCTTCTGATATGCTTATCTAACTGAAATAAGCACCGTGGTCAAAACAAGATCAAAATTGAGTCATTTGGTGAAATTCAGATTTATGTCTACTGAAGTGCTTAACTCGATGAAATAAGTATTTTAATTCCACCAGCATCAAAAATTAAGTCATTTGGTGAAGTTGAGATTTTTGCCTTCAGAAGTGCTTAAAAGGCTGAAATAAGCATGTTCGTTAAACCAACATCAAAAATTCAGTCATTTGGTGCATTTCAGATTTTTTTCTTCTGATTTGCTGATCTCGCTGAAAGACGCATTTAGTCCAAACAGCGTTAAAAATTAAATCATTTGGTGAAGTTGAGATTTTTGACTTCTGAAGTCCTTATCTCATTCAAATAAGCATGTTAGTCTCAACAACATTAAAAATTGAGTCATTTGGAGAAGTTCAGATTTTAGTCTTCTCAAGTGCTGAACTCGCTGAAATAAGCACGTCAGTCAAAACAACATCAAAAGTTGAGTCATTTGGTGAAGTTGAGATTTTCATCTTCTGAAGTGCTTAAGTCGTCGAAATAAGCATGGTAGTCAAAACAACAGCAAAAGTTGATTCACTTGGTGAAGTTGAGATTTTGATCTTCAGACGTGCTTATCTCAATGAAATAAGCATGTCATTCAAACCAACATCAAAAAATAACTCATTTGCTGAATTTCAGATGTTGGTCTTCTGATCTGCATATCTGAGTGAATTAAGCATGTTAGTCAAAACAGCATCAAAAATTAAGTCATTTCTTGATGTTGAGATTTTTGATTTCTGAATTGTTTTAATATCTGAATAAGCATGTCAGTCAAACCAACATCAAAACTTGAGTCGTTTGTTGAAGTTCAGATTTTGGTCTTCTGAAGTGCTTATCGAGAGTGAAATAAGCATGTTAGTCAAAACAGCATTAAAAAAATTAAGACATTTGATGAAGGTGAGATTTTGTACTTCTGATGTGCTCATATCATTGAAATAAGCATTTTAGTCATACCAGCATCAAAAGTTGAGTCATTTGGTGAAGGTGAGATTTTTGAATTATGAAGTGCTTATCACAGTAAAATGAGCATGTTTGTCAAACAAACATCTAAACTTGAGTCATTTTGTGAAGTTCAGATTTTGGACTTCAGAAGTGCTTAACTCGATGAAAGAAGCATTTTAATCCGACCAGCATCAAAAGCTGAGTCATTTGGTGAAGTTGAGAGTTTAGCCTTCTGAACTGCTTAACTCGCTGAAATAAGTATTTTATTCCAACCAGGATCAAAGCTGAATCATTTGGTGAAGTTGAGAGTTTAGCCTTCAGAAGTGCTTTACTCACTGAAAGAAGCATTTTCATCCAACCAGCATCAAAAGCTGAGTCGTTTGGTGAAGTTGACATTTTTCACTTCCATAGTGCTCATCTCACTGAAATAAGCATTTCAGTCCAACCAGCATCAAAAATTATGTTCTTTGGTGAAGGTGAGATTTTCATCTTCAGATATGCTCATCTCACTGAAGTTAGCACGTTAGTCAAAACAACATCAAAAATTAAGTTATTTGGTGAAGTTCAGATTTTTGACTTCTGAAGTGCTTATCTTACTCAAATAAGCATGTTAGTCTAACCAACATCAAAACTTGAGTCATTTGATGATGTCGAGATTCTACACTTCTGAAGTGCTTATTTCATTGGCGGAAGCCTGTTAGCCAATCCAACATCAAAAATTTGAGTCATTTAATGACTTTCAGATTGTGGTCTTCTGAAGTACTTTTACCACTGAAATAAGCATGTCAGTCAAAACAGCATCAAAAGTTGAGTGTCTTGTTGAATTTAAGATTTTGGTCTTCTGCTGTGCTTATCTCGCTGAAATAAGCACGTTAGTCAAATTAACATCAAAAATTGAGTCATTTGGTGAAGTTCCGATTTTTGTCTTCTGAATTGCTTATCCTACTTACACAAGCATGTTGGTCAAAACAACATCTAAAGTTGAGTCATTTGGTGAAGTTGAGATTTTTGACTTCTGAAGTGCTTATCTCACTCACATAAGCATTTTAGTCAAACGACATCAAAAATTGAGTCATTTGGTGAAGTTCCGATTTTTGTCTTCTGAATTGCTTATCTCGCTGAAATAAGAATTTTAATCCAACCAGCAATAAAAATTATGTCATTTGGTGAAGTTGAGATTTTTGCCTACTGAAGTGAATATCTCACTCACAGAAGCATGTTAGTCAAAACAACATCAAAAGTTGAGTCATTTGGTGAAGTCGAAATTCTTCACCTCTGAAGTGCTTATTTCACTGGAGGAAGCCTGGTCGTCTAACCAACATCAAAACTTGAGTCAATTGATTGAAGTTCAGATTTTGGTCTTCTGAAGTGCTCATCTGAGTGAAATAAGCATGTTAGTCAAAACAGCTTAAAAACATTAAGTCATTTGGTGAAGGTGAGATTTTTGACCTCTGATGTGTTTATATCACTGAAATAAGCATTTTAGTCATACCAGCATCAAAAGTTGAGTGTTTTGGTGAAGTTGCGATTTTGGTCTTCTGATATGCTTATCCAACTGAAATTAGCACCGTGGTCAAAACAAGATCAAAATTGAATCATTTGGTGAAATTCAGATTTATGTCTACTGAAGTGCTTAACTCGCTGAAATAAGCATTTTAATTCCACCAGCATCAAAAATTAAGTCATTTGGTGAAGTTGAGATTTTTGCCTTCAGAGGTGCTTAAAAGGCTGAAATAAGCATGTTAGTCACATCAACATCAAAAATTCAGTCATTTGGCGCATTTCAGATTTTTTTCTTCTGATTTGCTTATCTCGCTGAAAGACACATTTTAGTCCAAACAGCGTTAAAAATTAAATCATTTGGTGAAGTTGAGATTTTTGACTTCTGAAGTCCTTATCTCATTCAAATAAGCATGTTAGTCTCAACAACATTAAAAATTGAGTCATTTGGAGAAGTTCAGATTTTAGTCTTCTCAAGTGCTGAACTCGCTGAAATCAGCACTTCAGTCAAAACAACATCAAAAGTTGAGTCATTTGGTGAAGTTAAGATTTTGATCTTCTGAAGTGCTGACCTCATGAAATCAGCGTGTCATTCAAACCAACATCAAAAACTAACATTTTTGGTGAAGTGAGATATTGATCTTCTGAAGTGCTTATCTGAGTGAAATAAGTATACAAGTCAAAACAGCATCAAAAATTAAGTCAGATGGTGAAGTTGAGGTTTTTGATTTCTGAAGTGCTTATCTCACAGAAATAAGCATTTTAGTCCAGCCAGCGTCCAAAGTTCGGTCCTTTGGTGAAGTTGAGATTTTGGACTTCTGAAGTGCTCATTTCACTCAAATAATCTTGTTAGTCAAAGCAACATTAAAACTTGAGTCATTTGGTGAAGTTCAGATTTTGGTTTTCTGAAGTGCTTATCTCACTGAAATAAGCATGTTAGTCAAAACAGCATGCAAACTTAAGTCATTTGCTGAAGTTGAGATTTTTGACGTCTGAAGTGCTTATCTTTTTCAAACAAGCATGTTAGTCCAACCAACAGCAAAACTTGTGTCATTTGGTGAAGTTCAGATTTTGGTCTTCTGAAGTGCTTATCTGAGTGAAATAAGCATGTTTGTCAAAACAGCATCAACATTGAAGTCATTTGGTGAAGTTGAGATTTTTGACTTCTGAAGTGCTTATCTCCCTGAAATACGCATTTTAGACAAATCAGCATCAAAAGTTAGGTCCTTTCGTGAACTTGAGATTGTAGTCTTCTGATATGCTTATCTCGCTGAAATAAGCATCTCAGTCAAACTTGCATCCAAAATTGATTGTCTTGGTGAAATTGAGATTTTGGTCTTCTAATATGCTTATCTTGCTGAATTAAGCAGCTTCGACAAAACAACATCAAAAGTTGAGTCATTTGGTGAAGGTGAGACTTTGATCTTCTGAAGTACTCAACTCGCTGAAATAAGCATGTTAGTCAAACGAACATAAAAAATTGTGTCATTTGTTGAAGTTCAGATTTTTGGCTTCTGAGGTGCTTAACTCGGTGAAACAAGCATTTTAATTTAACCAGCATCAAAAGTTAGGTCATCTGCTGAGGGTGAGATTTCGATCTTCTGATATGCTTATCCCGCTGAAATAAGCACGTTATTCAAAACAATATCAAAAGTTGAGTCATTTGGTGAAGTTGAGACTTGTGATTTCTGAAATGCTTATCTCTCTGCAATAAGCATGTTAGTCAAACCAACATCAAAACTTGAGTCATTTGGTGAAGGTGAAATTTTGGTCTACTGAAGAGCTTAACTCGCTGAAATTAACATTTACTCCAACCAGCATCAAAAGTTGAGTCATTTGGTGAAGGTGAGATTTTTGAATTATGAACTGCTCATGTCACTCAAATAAGCAAGTTAGTCAAACAAACATCTAAACTTGAGTCATTTTGTGAAGTTCAGATTTTGGACTTCAGTAGTGCTTAACTCGCTGAAAGAAGCATTTTCATCAAACCAGCATCAAAAGCTGAGTCATTTGGTGAAGTTGAGATTTTAGTCTTCTGAAGTGCTTAAGTCGCTGAAATAAGCATGGTAGTCAAAACAACAGCAAAAGTTGAGTCACTTGGTGCAGTTGAGATTTTGATCTTCAGACGTGCTTATCTCAATGAAGTAAGCATGTCATTCAAACCAACATCAAAAACCAAATCATTTGGTGAGTTGAGATAGTGGTCTTCCGATGTGATTATCTGAGAGAAATAAGCGTGTTAGTCAAAACAGCATCAATAATTAAGTCATTTGATGAAGTTGAGAGTTTTGAATTATGAAGTGCTTATCTCCGTCAAATGAGCATGTTTGTCAAACAAACATCTAAACATGAGTCATTTTGTGAAGATCAGATTTTGGACTTCAGAAGTGCTTAACTCGCTGAAAGAAGCATTTTAACCCAACGAGCATCAAAAGCTGAGTCATTTGGTGAAGTTGAGAGTTTAGCCTTCTGAACTGCTTAACTCGCTGAAATAAGTATTTTATTCCAACCAGGATCAAAGCTGAATCATTTGGTGTAGTTGAGAGTTTAGCCTTCAGAAGTGCTTTACTCGCTGAAAGAAGCATTTTAATCCAACCAGCATCGAAAGCTGAGTCATTTGGTGGAGTTGAGAAATTAGCCTTCTGAAGTGCTCAACTCGCTGAAATAAGCATGTTAGTCAAACGAACATTAAAAATTGGGTCATTTGGCGAAGTTCAGATTTTTGGCTTCTCAGGTGCTTATCTTGCTGAAATAAGCATTTTAATTTAACCAGCACCAAAAGTTAGATCTTCTGGTGAAGGTGAGGTTTTAGTCGTCTGGTATGCTTATCTCGCTGAAATAAGCACGTTATTCAAAACAATATCAAAAGTTGAGTCATTTGTTGAAGTTGAGACTTGTGATTTCTGAAGTGCTTATCTCTCTGCAATAAGCATGTTAGTCAAACCAACATCAGAACTTGAGTCATTTGGTGAAGGTGAGATTTTGGTCTACTGAAGATCTTAACTCGCTGAAATGAGCATTTTATTCCAACCAGCATCAAAAGTTGAGTCATTTGGTGAAGGTGAGATTTTTGAATTATGAAGTACTTATCTCAGTCAAATGAGCATGTCAGTCAAACAAACATCTAAACATGAGTCATTTTGTGATGATCAGATTTTGGACTTCAGAAGTGCTTAATTCGCTGAAAGAAGCATTTTAACCCAACCAGCATCAAAAGCTGAGTCATTTGGTGAAGTTGAGGGTTTAGCCTTCTGAACTGCTTAACTCGCTGAAATAAGTATTTTATTCCAACCAGGATCAAAGCTGAATCATTTGGTGTAGTTGAGAGTTTAGCCTTCAGAAGTGCTTTACTCGCTGAAAGAAGCATTTTAATCCAACCAGCATCGAAAGCTGAGTCATTTGGTGAAGTTGGGATTTTAGCCTTCTGAAGTGCTTAACTTGCTGAAATAAACATGTTAGTCAAAACAGCATCAAAAGTTGAGTCACTTGGTGAAGTTGAGATTATGATCTTCAGACGTGCTTATCTCAATGAAATAAGCATGTCATTCAAACCAACATCAAAAACTAAGTCATTTGGTGAATTTCAGTTATTGGTCTTCTGATGTACTTATCTGAGTGAATTGAGCATGTTAGTCAAAAAAGCATTAAAAATTAAGTCATTTTTGATGTTGAGATTTTTGACTTCTGCACTGCTTATCTCACTCAAATAAGCATGTTAGTGCAACCAACATCGAAACTTGAGCCATTTGTTGAAGTTCAGATTTTGGTCTTCTGAAGTGCTTATCTGAGTGAAATAAGCATGTTAGTCAAAACAGCATAAAAAAATTAAGTCATTTGGTGAAGGTGAGATTTTTGACCTCCTGGTGCTTATATCACTGAAATAAGCATTTCAGTCATACCAGCATCAAAAAGTTGAGTGTTTTGGTGAAGTTGCGATTTTGGTCTTCTGATATGCTTATCTACCTGAAATAAGCACCGTGGTCAAAACAAGATCAAAACTGAGTTATTTGGTGAAATTCAGGTTTATGTCTACTGGAGTGCTTAACTCGTTGAAATAAGCATTTCAATCCAACCAGCATCAAGAATTAAGTCATTTGGTCAAGTTGAGATCTTTGCCTTCAGAAGTGCTTAAAAGGCTGAAAAAAGCATGCTCGTCAAACTAACATCAAAAATTCAGTCATTTGGTGCATTTCAGATTTTTTTCTTCTGATTTGCTTATCTCGCTGAAAGACGCATTTCAATCTAAACAGCGTTGAAAATTAAATCATTTGGTGAAGTTGAGATTTTTGACATCTGAAGTCCTAATCTCATTCAAATAAGCATGTTAGTCGAAACAACATTAAAATTTCAGTCAGTTGGAGAAGTTCAGATTTTTGTCTTCTCAAGTGCTGAACTCACTGAAATAAGCACGTTCGTGAAAACAACATCAAAAATTAAGTCATTTGTTGAAGTTGAGATTTTTGCCTTCAGAAGTGCTTAAATGACTGAAATAAGCATGTTCGCCAAACCAACATCAAAAATTCAGTCATTTGGTGAATTTCAGATTCTTTTCTTCTGATTTGCTTGTCTCGTTGAAAGACGCATTTTAATCCAAGCGTTAAAAATTAAATCATTTGATGAAGTTGATATTTTTGACTTCTGAAGTCCTTATCTCACTCAGATAAGCATGTTAGTCTCAACAACATTAAAATTTCAGTCAGTTCTAGAAGTTCAGATTTTAGTCTTCTCAAGTGCTGATCTCGCTGAAATAAGCACGTCAGTCAAAACAACATCAAAAGTTGAGTCATTTGGTGAAGTTTAGATTTTGATCTTCTGAAGTGCTTACCTCATGAAATCAGCATGTAATTCAAACCAACATCAAAAACTAACATTTTTGGTGAAGTGAGATATTGATCTTCTGAAGTGCTTATCTGAGTGAAATAAGCATGCTAGTCAAAACCGCATCAAAAATTAAGTCAGATGGTGAAGTTGAGATTTTTGATTTCTGAAGTGCTTTTCTCACAGAAATAAGCATTTTAGTCCAACCAGCGTCCAAAGTTCGGTCCTTTGGTGACGTTGAGATTTTTGTCTTCTGAAGTGGTTATCTCACTCAAATAATCATGTTAGTCAAAGCAACATTAAAACTTGAGTCATTTTGTAAAGTTCAGATTTTGGTTTTCTGAAGTGCTTATCTCACTGAAATAAGCATGTCAGTCAAAACAGCATCAACATTGAAGTCATTTGGTGAAGTTGAGATTTTTGACTTCTAAGGTGCTTATCTTCCTGAAATAAGCATTTTAGTCAAACCAGCATCAAAAGTTCGGTGTCTTGGTGAAATTGAGATGTTGGTCTTCTGTTAATGCTTATCTCGCTAAAGTAAGGACGTTATTCAAAACAACATCAAAAATTGAGTCATTTGGTGAAGTTGAGATTTTGATCTTCTGACGTGCTTATCTCAAAGAAATCAACATGCCGTTTAGATCAACATCATGAACCAACTCATTTGGTGAAGTTGAGTTATTGGTCTTCCGATATGATTATCTGAGTGAAATAAACATTTTTATCAAGACAGCATGAATAATTAAGTCATTTGATGAAGTTGAGATTTTTGAATTCTGAAGGGCTTATCTCACTCAAATAAGCATGTTAGTCAAACAAACGTCGAAGCTTGAGTCATTTTGTGAAGTTCACGTTTTGGACTTCTGAAGTGTTTAACTGCTGAAAGAAGTATTTTAATCAAAACAGCATTAAAAGTTGAGTCATTTGGTGAAGTTCAGGTGTTGGTCTTCTCAAGTGCTTATCTCACTGAAATAAGCATGTTGTCAAAACAGCATAAATTTCAGTGTTTTTTTGAAGTTGAGATTATGGTCTTCTGCTATACTTATCTCGCTGAAATAAGCACGTTAGTCAAAACAACATCAATAATTGAGTCACTTCGTAAAGTTGAGATTTATGTCTACTGAAGTGCTTATCTCGCTGAAATGAGCATGTCAGTCAAACCAGCATCAGAACATAGGTCATTTGGTGAAGTTGACATTTTAGTCATCTGAAATGCTTAACTCGCTGAAATAAGCATTTTACGATAACGAGCATCGTAAATTAAGTCATTTGGTGAAGTTGAGATTTTTGGCTTCAGAAGTGCTTATCTCACTCAAATGTGCATGTTACTCAAAACAACATCAGAAGCTGAGTAATTTGGTAAAGTCGAGATTCTTCACTTCTGAATTGCTTATTTCACTGGAGGAAGCCTGTTAATCAATACAACATCAAAATTTTGGACATTTAATGCAGTTCAAATTTGATCTTCTGAAGTGCTTATTTCACTGAAATAAACATGTTCGTAAAAACAGCATCAATAGTGGTGTGTCATGTTAAAGTTGAGACTTTGGTCTTCTGCTTTGCTTATCTCGCAGAAATAAGCACGTTAGTCAAATGAACATAAAAACTTGTGACATTTGGTGAAGTTGAGATTTTTGACTTCTGAAGTGCTTATCTCGCTGAAATGAGCATGTCAGTAAAAACTCACATCAAAAATTGAGTCTTTCGGTGAAGCTCAGATTTTTGTCTTCTGAAGCGCTCAACTCGCTGAAATAATCATTTTAATACAAACAGCATCAAAAGTTGAGTCGTTTGGTGAAGTTGAGATTTTAGCCTTCTGAAGCGCCAATCTGGCTGAAGTAAGCATGTTAGTCAAAACAACATCAAAAGGTGAGTCATTTGGTGAAGTTGAGATTTTGATCTTCTGAAGTGCTTTTTTTCAGTGAAATAAAAATGTTAGTCGAAACAGCATCAAAAGTTGAATGTCATGTTGAAATGAGACTTTGGTCTTCTGCTTTGTTTATCTGGCAGAAATAAGCACGTTAGTCAAATCAACATCAAAAGTTGTGTCATTTGGTGAAGTTGAGAATTTGGTCTTCGGGAGTGCTTAGCTCGCTGAAAGGAGCATGTTAGTCAAACTAACATCAAAAATTGAAAGATTTGGTGAAGTTCAAATTTTTTGCCTTCTGAAGTGCATATCTCGCTGACATAAGAATTTTAATCCAACCAACATCAAAAATTACGTCATTTGGTGAAATTGAGATTTTTGCCTTCAGAAGAACGTATCTCACTCATCTCAGTATGTTAGTCAAAACGACATCAAAAGTTGCGACATTTGGAGAAGTTGAGATTTTTGACTTCTGAAGTGCTTATCTCACGCAAATAAGCATGTTAGTCAAACAAACATCAAAATGTCCGTCATTTTGTGAAGTTCAGATTTTGGTCTTCTGAAATGATTCACTCGCTGAAATAAGCATTTTAGTCCAACCATATCAAAAGTTGAATCGTTTGGTGAAGTTGAGATTTTAGCCTTATGAAGCGCTTAACTCGCTGAAGTAAGCATGTTAGTCAAAACAACATCAAAAGTTGAGTCATTTGGTGAAGTTGAGATTTTGATCTTCTGAAGTGTTTATCTCAATGAACTAAGCATGTCATTCAAACCAACAAGGAAAACTAACTCATTTGGTGGAGTAGAGATTTTGGACTTCTGAAGTGCTTTCTCACTGAAATAAGCATTTTAGTCAAATCAGGACCAAAAGTTAGGTCCTTTGGTGAAGTTGAGATTTTAATCTTCGCATAAGCTCAACTCGCTGAAATAAGCATTTCAGTCAAACCTGAATCAAAAGCTGAGTGTTTTGGTGAAGTTGAGATTTTGATACTCTGAAGTGCTTAACTCACTGAAATAAGCATGTTCGTCAAAACAACATCAAAATTTGAGTCATTTGGTGAAGTTGAGATATTTGACTTCTGAAGTGCTTATCTCACTGAAGTAAGCATGTTAATAAAATCAGCATCAAAAGCTGAGTCATGTGCTGAAGTTGAGGTTTTAGTCTTCCGATGTGCTTGTCTGAGTGAAATCAACGCGTCAGTCAAAACAGCACCAATAATTAAGTCATTTGGTGAAGTTGAGATTTTTGACTTCTGAAGTGCTTGTCTGACTCAAATAAGCATCTTAGTCTAACAAACATCAAAACTTGAGTCATTTGGTGAAGTTCAGATTTTGATCTTCTGAAGTGCTTATCTGAGTGAAATGAGCATGTTAGTCAAACTAACATCAAAAATTGAGTCATTTGGAGAAGTTCAGATTTATGTGCACTGATGTGCTTAACTCGCTGAAATAACCATTTGAATCCAACCAGTATCAAAAATGAAGTCATTTGGTGAAGTTGAGATTTTTGCCTTCAGAAGTGCTTATCTCACTCAAACATGCATGTTATTCAGCACAGCATCAAAAGTCGAGTCATTTTGTGAAGTCGAGAATCTTCACTTCTGAAGTGATTATTTCATTGGAGGAAGACTGTTAGTAAATCCAAATCAAAATTTGAGTCATTTAGTGGAGTTGAGATTTTGGTCTTCTGAAGTGCTTATCTCACTCAAATAAGTAAGTTAGTCAAAATAGCATCAAAAGTTGTGTCATTTGGTAACGTTCAGATTTCGATCTACTGAAGTGCTTAACTCGCTGAAATAAGCATTTTAATTCAAACAGCATCAAAAATTAAGTCATTTGGTGAATTTGAGGTTTTTGCCATAAGAAGTGCTTAACTCATTCAACTATGCATGTTACTAAAAACAACATCTAAAGTTGAGTCATTTGGTGAAGTTGAGATTTCTGACTTTTTAATTGCCTATTTCACTGAAATAAACATGCTCGTCAAAACAGCATCAAAAGTTGAGTGTCATGTTGAAGTTGAGATTTGGTCTTCTGCTTTGCTTACCTTGCAGAAGTAAGCACGTTAGTCAAAGCAACATCAAAAGTTGTGTCATTTGGTGGAGATGAGATTTTGATCTTCTGAGTGCTTAACTCGCCGAAATGAGCATGTTAGTCAAACTAACATCAAAAATTGAGTCATTTGGTGAATTTCAGATTTTTGTCTTCTGAAGTGCATATCTCGCTGAAATATTAATTTGAATCCAATCAGCATCAAAAATTATGTCATTTGGTGAAATTGAGATTTTAGCCTTCTGAAATGCCGATCTCACTCAAATAAGCATGTTAGTCAAAACATCATCGAAAGTTGAGATATTTGGTCCAGTTGAAACTATTGACTTCTGAAGTGCTTGTCTCACTCAAAAAAGCATGTTCGTCAAACAAACATCAAAACTTGAGTCACTTTGTGAAGTTCAGATTTTAGTCTTCTGAAGTGCTTAACTCGCTGAAATAAGCATTTTAAGCTAACCAGCATCAAATGTTGGGTCGTTTGGTGAAGTCGAGATTTTAGACCTCTGAAGCGCTTAACTCCCTGAAGTGAGCATGTTAGTCAAAATGACATCAAAAGTTGAGTCATTTTATGAAGTTGAGATTTTAGACTTCTGAAGAGCTTATCTCACTGAAATAAGCATTTTCGTCAAATCAGCATCAAAAGTTGAGTCATTTGCTGAAGTTCAGATTTTGGTTTTCTGATATGCTTATCTAACTGAAATAAGCACGTTAGTCAAAACAACATCAAAAATTGAGTCACTTGGTAAAGTTGAGATTTATGTCTACTGAAGTGCTTATCTCAATGAAATAAGCATGTTAGTCAAACTAACATCAAAAATTGAGTCATTTGGTGAAGTTCAGATTTTTGTCTTCTGAAGTGAATATCTCGCTGAAATAAGAATTTTAATCCAACCAGCATCAAAAATTATGTCATTTGGTGAAACTGAGATTTTAGCCTTCTGAAGTGCGTATCTCACTCAAATAAGCGTGGCAGTCAAAACAACATCAAAAGTTGAGTCATTTGGTGAAGTTGAGAGTTTGATCTTCAGAAGTGCTCATCTCAATGAAATAAGCACGTCATTCAAACCTGCATGAAAAACTAACTCATTTGACGGAGTTGAGATTTTGGTCTTCTGATGTGCTCAACTCCCTCAAATAAGCATTTTGGTCCAAACACATTCAAACATCAAGTCATTTGGAGAAGTTCAGATTTTAGGCTTCTGAGGTGCTTATCTCGCTGAAATAAGCATGTTCGTCAAACCAGCATCAAAATGTAGGTCATTTGGTGAAGTTGATATTTTAGTCATCTGATTTGCTTAACTCGCTGAAATGAGCCTTTTAATTTAACGAGCATCATAAATTAAGTCATTTGGTGAAATTGAGATTTTTGCCTTCAGAAGTACTTATCTCACTTAAATATGCATGTTCGTCAAAACAACATCAGAGGCTGAGTCATTTGGTGAAGTCGAGATTCTTCACTTCCGAAATGCTTATTTCACTGGAGGAAGCCAGTTAATCAATCCAACATTAAAATTTGAGTCATTTAATGAAGTTCAGATTTTGGTCTTTTCAAGTGCTTATCTCACTGAAATAAGCATGTTAGTCAAAACAGAATCAAAAGTTGAGTATCATGTTGATGTTGAGATTTTAGCCTTCTGAACCGCTTAACTCTCTGAAGTAAGCATGTTGGTCAAAACAACATCAAAAGTTGAGTCATTTGGTGAAGTTGAATTTTGATCTTCTGAAGTGCTTATTTAATTGAAATAAACTTCTTAGTCAAAACAGTACCAAAAGTTGAGTGTCATGTTGAAGTTGAGATTTTATCCTTCTGAACCGCTTAACTATCTGAAGTAAGCACGTTCGTCAAAACAACTTCAAAAGTTGTGTCATTTGGTGAAGTGGAGATTTTGTTCTTCTGAAGTGCTTATCTCGCTGAAATGAGCATGTTAGTCCAAATAACATCAAAAATTGAGTCATTTGGTTAAGTTCAGATTTTTGTCTTCTGATGTACATTTCTCGCTGAAATAAGAATTCCAATCCAACCAGCATCATAAATTATGTCATTTGGTGAAATTGAGATTTTAGCCTTCTGACATGCGTGTCTCACTCAAATAAGCATGTTAGTCAAAACAACATCTAAAGTTGAGTCATTTAGTGAAGTTGAGATTTTTGACTTCTGAAGTGCTTATCTCACTCAAGAAAGCATGTTAGTCAAACAAACATCAAAACTTGAGTCACTTTGTGAAGTTCAGATTTTAATCTTCTGAAGTGTTTAAATCGCTGAAATAAGCATTTTAAACCAAATAGCATTGAAAGTTGAATCGTTTGGTGAAGTTGAGGTTTCGCACTTCTGAGTCGCTGAACTCGCTGAAGTAAACATGTGAGTCAAAACAACATCAAAAGTTGAGTCACTGGTTGAAGTTGAGATTTTGATCTTCTGAAGTGCTTATCTCAATGAAATAAGCATGTCATTCAAACAACATGAAAAACTAACTCATTTGGTGGATTTGAGATATTGGTCTTCTGATGTGCTCAACTCCCTCAAATAAGCATTTGATCCAAACAGATTCAAACATCAAGTCATTTGGTGAAGTTCAGATTTTTGGCTTCGGAGCTGCTTATGTCGCTGAAATAAGCATGTTAGTCAAACCAGCATGAAAAGTTAGGTCATTTGGTGAAGTTGATGTTTTTGTCTTTTGATATGTTAACTCGCTGAAATAAGCATTTTAATTTAACCAGCATCGTAAATTAAGTCAAGTGGTGAAGTTGAGGTTTTTGCCTTCTGACGTCCTGAAATCGCTCGAATAAGCATGTTCGTCAAAACAACGTCAAAAGTTGAGTCATTTGGTGAAGTTGAGATTTTGGTCTTCCGATGTGCTTATCTGAATGAAATAAGCGTGTTACTCAAAACAGCATCAATAATTAAGTCTTTTGATGATGTAGAGATTTTTGACTTCTGAACTGCTTATCTGACTCAAATAAGCATTTAGTCTAACCAGCATCAAAACTTGAGTCATTTGGTGAGATTCAGATTTTGGTCTTCTGAAGTGCTTATCTGAGTGAAATAAGCATGCTAGTCAAAACAGCATTAAAAAAAAAAGTCATGTGTTGAAGTAGAGATTTTTGAATTCTGAAATGCTTATCTCACTAAAATAAGCATTTTAGTCAAACCAGAATCAAAAGTTGAATGTTTTGGTGAAGTTCCGATTTTGGTCTTCTGATATGCTTATCTAACTGAAGTAAGCACGTTAGTCAAAACAACATCAAAAATTGAGTCATATTTGTTAAAGTTGAGATTTATATCCACTGAAGTGCTTCACTCGCTGAAATAAGCATTTTTATGCAACCTGCATCAAAAATTAAGTCATTTGGTGAAGGGTGAGATTTTTGCCTTCAGAAGTGTCTATCGAACTCAAATCTGCATGTTACTCAAAACAACATCAAAATTTGAGTCATTTATGAAGACGAGATTCTTCACTTCTACAGCGCTTATTTCACTGGAGGAAGCCTGTTAGTCAATCGAACATCAAAATCTGAGTCATTTAGTGATGTTCAAGTTTTGGTCTTCTGCAGTGTTTATCTCACTGAAATAAGCATGTTAGTCAAAACAGCATAAAAAGTTGTGTCATTTGTTGAAGTTGAGATTTTGATCTTCTGAAGTGCTTATTTCGCTGAAA
>NW_025969239.1:0-16293 GCF_021869965.1 Rhincodon typus
CAGACCCAAAACGTCAACTTTCCTGCTCCTCTGATGCTGCCTGGCCTGCTGTGTTCCTCCAGCTCCACACTGTGTTATCTGTGACTCCAGCATTGGCAATTCTTACTATCTCAAAAAGAAAATGTTGTGAGACCTGGAGGAGCGGGAGACAGTTCTGGGCTCCTGTGGAACTTCCAAATGCTTTTCCCCATTATTGGCAGCCAGGCCTTCAGCTGCCTGGGCCTAGATTTTGGAATTCAAACCCAAAACCCCTCCATCTCTTAATTCCCTCTCCTGATTAAAATACACTTGTTTAATCAATCTTCCCAAAACCTTTTTCTTTTCCTCAGCATCTATCATCATCTGAGTAAAATTCTGTGAAGCACTTGGGACTTTTATCTGTTCATAGTACTATAGATACACAAGTGGTAGTATTAATTGACTGTAAGCATGGATTCTACTGCATACAGACCAAGCAGGAAATAACTCCCATGTTGAGCCAGGAAGTACTGAAGGAATAAAACAAGAGATCAACGGCTAATAGGTTTTTAGCTGCCTGTTGATCATTAACATTCTGAGAAATAATATTTGTTTTGAGAAATACCATTTTTCTAAACAATTTTGTTTTTTAATCATCTAAGAATTGTGCAGGCTGGGTCTCCAAAAGTATTTAGGGAGGAGGTGGATCGATTGGGGAGTTGAGGGCTGTCGGGAGCTTGCATGAAAGAGGTGTTGAGGCCTGGGGCAGCTGTGATCCTACTGAATGGCGGCACGGGCATGAGGGACTGAATGGCCTATGCCTGGCCTTATTTCTAATGTTCTTATCATTTTTTTATATTGTATAATCAAGCTGTTCAGAGATCCCGGACGAGCCCTTGTTAGGGGCAGCACTGTGGCTCAGTGGTTAGCACTGCTGCCTCATAGCGCCAGGGACCTGGGTTCAATCCCATTTTTGGGTGACTGTCTGTGTGGAGTTCGCACGTTCTCCCTGTGTCTGCGTGGGTTTCCTCCGGGTGCTCCGGTTTCCTCCCACAGTCCAAAGATGCACAGGCTAGTTGCATTGACCATGCTAAATTGCCCGTGGTGTTCAGGGGTGTGTAGATTAGGTGGGTTATAGGGGGATGGGTCTGGGTGGGATGCTCTGACGGTCAGTGTGAACTTGTTGGGCTGAAGGGCCTATTTCCACACTGTAGGGATTCTATGATGATCTATTGGATGCTATTACACACCTGTAGAAGTGGGACCTGAACCCAGGTCTCCTGACTCAAAGGCAGGGACACCGTGACACAACAACGCCTATATATTCTTATCTAAGATGAGAATGCTAGGATTTGACCCAACAACTGTGGCACATACAAATTTATTGCCTAAAGTACTCTTCTGGTCTTACAAATATAATACAAATATTTACACAATATAGCAAGTATTTAGATGCTGATAGTACCTCATTCATGACCTGTCATTTGTACAATATTGACTACTGTGCCGGCTACTTATGGGGGATTAAAGTTAAATATTTGAGTCTAACTGTTATGGAATTGGTCAGAGGTCATAAGTTCAAATCTATTGCAACAGCCTGGGAGAGAGAATTATCTAAATCTACTCAATTAGGCCGACCATCAAAAAGTCACTCGGAAAAGTTCTGTGAACCCATTGTGGGATTCAATACTTGTCCTATATTTAGGTTTATTGAGTTTTTCTCTTAATATTCAAATACGACAGTTCAGCACTAATATTAAAATTATGGTTCCAACTATATTTAACAATTTGCTGATGAAATTGAATGTGTTCATCAAATTTCTTTCAGATAAGATGTTAAACTGAGGCCCTATTTTCTCTTTTGGCTGCTGTATGTAAACGATACATGGCTAATTCAAAGGAGAGCCATGAAGTTATGCCCAGTAATCTGGCAAGATGTATTTATCAACAAACTTCACTGAAAAAAAAATTACCTGCTCATTATCATGTTGATGAGTGTAGGACCTTGCTGTATGGAAACTGGTACATGTTTCCCACATTATAATTGTGAACATCATTCACAGAAGAGCTTGTAAAACATTTTGAAATGTCCTGCAAATTCTTTCTTCCTTATGGCACACTGATACACTTGGACATTGCAAAAGGTAATGCTGGCCTCAAGTGGACGAAAGGGGTTAGAACAGCAAAAGTAACAGTACGATTGTTAATTGTGAGCAAAGGACAAATCTATCAATCATAAATCTACACCATTTCCATCAATGACTTGTATTGATCTACAAATTTTGCGATCTTTGGCCTCAGGATTACTAAATCCATAAAAACAAAACAATATCCAATAATCTATGTGCAATTAATTTGTTGCACATTTTTCTAACCAAATGAATGATAGTTTGAGATAACAAGGTGTAGAGCTGGATGAACACAGCTGGCCAAGCAGCATCAGAGGAGCAGGAAAGCTGACGTTTCAGGTCTAGACCCTTCTTGTCTAGACCCAAAACGTCAGCTTTCCTGCTCCTCTGATGCTGCTTGGCCTGGTGTGTTCATCCAGCTCTACACCTTGTTATCTCAGATTCTCCAGCATCTGCAATTCCTACTATCTCTGAATGATAGTTTGAGTTGTAATATTGAAAATCATCATGACTGAATCATGCCTCGCTGGGGTAATATGCTGGAAGTCAAGCCTTACTGTTCCCAGAGTGATCGCGGAAGTTAAAAATTTTATTCAAGTATGTAAAATTCCATCATTTACCTGCCTTTTTAGACCCAGGTTGACAGAAAGCAGGGACAAGATTTCTGTACTGAACTAGAATTACTATTTATGACAAATAAATGGGGTCTAGTTACAAATAAACAATTATGAATTATTGATATACAATTCAACTCAGTTAAAACTCTAACCCCCTTATAAAACACTCCATACACACATACATATAAAGTTTGTTTGATTTAGTTTAAGTTTGATTTATTGTTGTCACATGTACCAAGATACAGTGAAAAGTGTTGTTTTGTGTTCTATACAGGCAGATCATACCATACAAAGTGCATCAGGATAGCAGAACAGAGTGCAGAATATATAGTGTTTCAGCAGCAGAAAAAGTGCATAGAGAGAGAGAGAGAGATCAGAATTAACATTCGAATGTCCGTTCAAAAGTCTGATAAAAGCAGGTAAGAAACTGTTCTTGAATCTGTTTGTACATGTATTCAAACTTTTATATCTTCTGCCCGATGAAAGAGGGTGGAACAAAGTATAACTGGAGTGGGAGGAGTCTTAGATTATATAATTGCTTTCCTGAGGTAGTAGGAAGTGTAGATAGAGTCAATGGAAGGAAGATTGGTTTTCATGATGGATAGGGCTGTGTTCATGACTCGCTGTAGTTTCTTGTGGTCTTGGGCAGAGTAGTTGCCATTCCAAGCTGTGATGCATCCAGATAGGATGCTTTCCATGGTGGGTCCATAAAAATTTGCAAGAGTCTTTGTGGACATGCCGAATTTCTTTAGCCTCTTAAGGACACAGAGGTTGTTGTGATTTCTTGATTATTGTATCAACGTGGGTGAATCAGGACAGATTGTTGGTGATCATCACTCCCAGTCGCTTTTCATGGGTTCACTCTCAAGATGGCCAATCTAATTCTGAGATGGTGATTGTGAGTAAAGGTGTATCTGAGGCTGGAGGAACAACACCTCATTTTCCGCTCCGGAATCCTACAGCCCTCTGGACTCAATATTGAGTTCAATAATTTTAGGGCCTAAACTCTCCCATGTCCCAGCCCCATACCCCACACTCCAGGCCTTGTTACCACATAGCCTGCCATTACACATCCCCTGTTGTTAGTCACTAACAGTCCCCATTAACAACTCATCACCCTCCCAGCCTGATCGTTAGCAACTCCTTTGTCTGTTCAACTGTCTTTCTCTTTCTTTGGGCCCTATCCTATCGTTTACTCACTACCCCACCCACCTTCCTATTTTCTGCATATAAACTGACTTTTGCCCAGCCACTAAAGTTCTGAGGAAGGGTCATCGGACCTGAAACGTTTACTCTGATTTTTCCTTCACAGATGCTGCCAGACCTGCTGAGCTTTTCCAGCAACTTTGTTTTTGCATCTGAGATTGTTGGGATAGGTGACATATAAACAAACACATACAGAAAAAATATTATGGGTGGAGGGCAAAAATGAGAAGACAGTTCAATGGTCCCTGTCCGCAGGGCTCACTGGGATGATCCTATTCTTGTCAGGTCTTGCTGTCATAATCTCTCTTCTCCAGATGTTTCTGTCTGCTTTGCAGGAGGCATAGAATCACTCGTTCACAAATTCCAAAGTCTCTTGGCCTCGAATTAAAAATTGGCAAGGGAAAATAAACTGGTTTTCTTCGGGCATTAAGTTTTTTTTTACCACTGATAGAGAGTTTGAGACATCATATACCTTACTGAAGGACAGAAAGACTCTGACCATATCATTCACATCCACAAGCTGTTCAGCTACCTGGAAGCCAATCACATTGCTGTTGGCAGGCAGAAAGCCTTTGTCATCGGCAACTCGTCACAATTCCACACACCAATCAACTACTGGTTGCTGGCCAAATTTCACTTTCTATACACCCTCTGGTGCTAGCTAATATCCTTCCCTCCCATTGCTTGAACAAGAAACAGAATAAGCTGCACTTACAATGCGTGTTGGTAACTTGTTTTAAAAAGGTACCGCAACCCCTTCTACAACCATTAGTTTTTAAACAGTTCTTTTCCCATTTCAGTTCACAACCAAAAATATTTTTTAAAATGTTTATACTAAATGTATATTAAACCTTAATTGATTTGTAGATGAGTCTCCTCTGTATTAAAAAAGAGTGTAAAACTATGACAAATTATGTTACTCACAAACCTAATTGGACATTAAAATTTTAAACACACTTTGCTCTGAGAATGGAATAGTTAACCAAGCAATTTCAATGCATTTCACACTTAGATGGGCTAAGCGTTTACAGTGGTTATGGTTTACTGGAACAACGGCTGTGTGAATGGGGAAAATGGTTTGTGGTTAACACTAACCCTAACCCTATCCTAGATTTCCGAGGGGATCAGGAAGTACCAAAGCCACGTCCTAACTTTACTTTTTCCCTTCTCCACACGTTCACATTTACCATTTGGGGACAGGAAAATGAACAAAGGCTTTTCCCTTTCTCAGCTTTGAGGCACTGACATCAGATGTACTACCACTAAACAAGTTGAGATTCCAGAACTTAATGGGCTCTATAGGGTTTTCTGTTCACTTCGGTGGTGTTCTGTCTTCCACACATAAATTCCCAAAGTCACCAATGATGAGGATAACATTCCACATGGGTTAAATATTTATAATATTACTTCACAGTTTGTTAGCTTCAGCCATAAATAAGCAAGAGTACAATTTTCTAGTGCATAACATCAGTTATTATCACTGCAATAAAAATAACAAAGAATGAAATATATAGTTCATAAGTTATTAAATGCTTTCTTTGATTTGTGTCACAGTAAAGCATTGAGGTGAAACAATATGCTGTGATATTAGCATATAAATGTACAATGCATTCTATATAAATCCTCTATCCATTATTGAAAGGCAGACATTAACTTGATCAAGTTCAATCTAATGTTTCAAGGGGCAAAAATATGAAACAACACCTGAGATTTTAGATTTAGGTAAATCTGACTTGAAAGGGATATGTCAGAAACTGTCCACAGTAAACTGGGCAAATCTGTTAATGGGTAAAATGATGGAACATCAGTGAATGGTGTTCAAGAAAGAATTTAATACGATGTAAAACCAGTTTAAAGCCTAAAGGGCCAGATTTCTAGTGTCAAAAACTATAAACAGAAACCTGAAAGATAAAGTATACAAAATACAAAGCAAAAGCACAGTTCGTGGCAAGTAAGTAAAATAGAAAGACCATCAAAAAATGGCAAAACAGATAATAACAGGTGCAAAGAGAGAATGTGAAAAGAAACTTGGACAAGATTTTAAAATCAGCACAAATTGTCCTTGCAATTACATTGGGAGAAATTGTCAAAAATATATGACACTATTGCAAACTGATAATGGTTGTATTGGAAGTGAAAATAAGGAATTGGCAAATGTGCTGAATCTTTGTGTCAACATTTACTGTTGAGGAGAACACCAACACATCAGCCATCTTAAG
The DNA here is from genome assembly GCF_021869965.1 of Rhincodon typus. Lineage (NCBI taxonomy): Eukaryota > Metazoa > Chordata > Chondrichthyes > Orectolobiformes > Rhincodontidae > Rhincodon > Rhincodon typus. The sequence goes on from NW_025969239.1 coordinate 6,130, forward strand.
GAAGTTAATATTTAATCAAGGACACGGACTGACTAAAACTGATTTAAATAAATGACAGTTATGCAGAAATTAATATACATAAGAATAACAAATTCTCAGGACCAGATGGCTTCCATCTCAGGGATTTAAAAGGTTGTATATTAAGACATTGCAGATGCACTAACTGTCGAATATCAAAATTCAAAAACTGCTCCTTTAGATTAAAAAATGTTGTATGTCACTCAGCTTTTTGAAACAGTGGAGAGAGGAATTTATAGACCAATTAGTTTAATAACTGCTGTTAGGAAATTGATCGAGGGTATAATTATAGATAGGATGACAGAGCACCTCGATAATTTGCTGCTGATCAAAGAAGGATTCACAAAGGATCAGTCATACTGATGAAACTAACCATTTTGCACAAAGAACTATAGTTGTTGACAGGGGACTCTACATGGATGTCACATATGTGGAATTCCATAAGGCCCCAAAGTTGAATTTCATGGAATTGAAGGCGCATGATTGACCTGGCTAGGAAATAAGACGAGCAGGAGGAGACAAAGACTGGGATTTTTTGGAGCATTATTTGGTCATGGGATGTGGGCTTTGCTGGCTGGGCCAACACTTATTGCCCTGGATAAGGTGGTGGGGAATTGCCTTTTTGGACCATTGCAGTCCTCAGATACAATGGTACCCACAGTGCTATTAGGAAGAGAATTCCAGTTCCAAGTCAGGATGGTGTGTGGCTTGGAGGGGAACTTGCAGGTGAAGGTGTTCCCATACATCAGCTGCCCCTGCCCTTCGAGGTGGTAGAGGTTTCATGTTTGCATGGCGCTGACATAGGAACCTTGGTGAATTACTGTGGTGCATCTTATAGATGGCGCACACTGTTGCCACTGTGCATCAGTGGTGGAGGGACTGTATATTGAAGGTTATGGATGAGGTGCCAGACAAGTGGGCTGTTTTGTCCTAAATGGTGTTTGGCTTCTTGAATGTGGTTGGAGCTGCACTCATCCAGAGTAATGGAAAGTGTTCCGTGACACTCCTGACTTGTTCCTTGTAAATCATGGACAGGCATTTGGGAGACAGATGATGAGTTACTTGCAGCAGAATTCCTAACTTCTGATTTGCTGTTATAGCCACAGAATTTATATAAGTGGTTTCATTCAATTTCTGGTCAATGGTCATCACAGGATGTTGATAATAGGGGATTCAGCAATGATATTCTACTGAATGTCAAGGGGTGATGGCTAGATTCTTTCTTGTTGGAAATAGAGTCATAGTCATAGAGTCATACAGCACGGAAACAGACCCTTTGGTTCAACTCATCCATGCCGACCAGGTTTCCCAAACTAAACTAGTCCCAATTGCCTGCATTTGGCCCATATCCCTCCCAACTGTTCCTATTCATGAACCTATCCAGATGTCTTTTAAATGTTGTAATTGTACCTGCATCTACCATTTCCTCTGGCATTTCATTTCACATATGAACCATCCTCTGTGTGAAAAAGTTGCCCCTCAGGTCCCTTTTAAATCTTTCTCCTCTCACCTTGAAAATGGCACAAATGTTTCTTAGTACTTATCTGCCCAAGTTGGGATGCTGTACAGATCTTGCTATATATGGACACAAACTGCTTCAGTACCTGAGGTGTTACAAATGGTGCTGAACATTATGTAATCATTGGCGAACATTGCCACTTCTGACCTTATGATGGAGGAAAAGCTGTTGATGCAGCAGCTGAAGATGGTTGGGCCAGGATATTATCTTGTCTTGGAGCTGAGATAACTGATCTCCAACAACCACAGCATCTTCCTAAATGTCAGGTATGAGGCCAATCAGTGGAGAGATTTCCCCTGATTCCCTTTGACTCTAGTCTTGTTAACAGTCCTTGGTGCCATACTTGGTGGAATGCAGCCTTGATATCAAAGGCTATCATTTTCATTTCCCCTCTAGATATCAGTTCTTTCGTCCAGGTTTGGACCAAGGCTGTAATGAGGTCAGAAGCTGACCAGCCCTGGAGGAACACAAATCTGAGTGTCTGTGAGTGAGTTATTCCCTTGCAGGTGCTATTTGATAGCACTGCCGACAACACTTTCCATCACTTTGCTGATGATCAGGTTTGGATTGATAGGAGGGCAATTGGTATGTTTGAGTGAGGCCATTTTTTGTATGTATAGGATATACCTGAGTAACCTTCTACATTGCTGGGTAGATGCCAGTGTTTACCCGTATTGGAACAGCCTGGCTATAGGAGTGGCTGGTTCTGGAGCACAAGTCTTCAGCACTATTGCTGGAATATTGTCAAGGCCCATAGCCTTTACAGTATCCAGGGCTTTCAGCTGTTTCTTGATGTCACATTGAGTCAATTGAATTGATTGAAGACTGGCATCTGTGATTGCTGGGGATTTCTGGAGGAGGCTGAGATGGATCAACCTCTTGCTGAAGAAGAATACTTCAGCCGTATCTTTTACACTGACACATTGTGCTCCCCCATCATTCAGGATGGGGATATTTGTGAAGCCTTCTCCTCCTGGTAGTTGTTTAATTGTCCACCACTGCCCATGACTGATGTGGCAGGAATTCGGAGCTTAGATTTGATCCTTTGGCTCGAGGATCACTTGGCTCTGTCTATCATTTGCTGCTTCCAATGTTTGGAATGACTTCAGAGATGTCCTGGAGGTTCAATGATTGCCCTCCAATGACTATGATCATTTTCTTTTGTGTGAGGCATGAGTCAATAGAAAGAGATTTCCTTTGATCCGCACTGACTTCAGTATTGTTAGGGCTCCTTAGGGCTATACTTGGGGAAATGCAGCTATCACTCTCACTTTCCCTCTGAAGTTCAGTTCTTTGTCCATTAATGGACCAAGGCTACAATGGGGTCAGAATCTGTGGCCCTAGTGAATTGCAAACTGAGCCTCAGTGAGCAGGTGCTGTAGCTCCACCAGGCCAACACCTCATGTTTAGACACAGAAACAGCACATCTAGCAGTAGCTGTGAAGACAAAGCAGAGTTAACATTTTGGGTCCTTGTGCTACTCCTGGTGTGCCCTCCTGCATCATTCAATGATTTTGCCCGGCCACTGCTGACAAAATGCTGGTGGCCCTGGAAGATGGCCATCAATTGGACTTTTAATTGTGTAATTTTGCCACCCATTTGCTGTAGGTAGCGGCCAAGCAAGCGCCATTCCCAACCACTGGGGATATCCTCTGATGACAGAGGCAATTACAACTTTGCCTTCCCTCTCCAATATTTTCTTACCCGTCCCAACCAATGAACTGTTAAAATCCTGGCCAGATGAAAGGACACTATTAGCAAACATTAGAATTGGCAACCTGTCACTAGTGACAGCTGAGAGATAAAATTACCCAAGCGAGAATGAAATATTACGTGGGTGTTCAAAACTGTGGCAAATGGCCTTTATTGAGGGAAAATTTAAGTTCATCCATCGTCGACCTAAAAAGGATCAAACAGATAAGTACTTTCTAAATCGTGAACAATTACAAACAGGGTAAGTTGTGTCCAAGTAAATAGATCATTAAAATGTTATCGATAGCAACAGAAAATAATCAAGGGAGCAAATGGAATGCCGCCCTCCACCCAGAGGAATAGAATACAGGAGGGTCAAATTCATGCTTCAACCTATAGATCCTTGGTCACACCAAGCTTGGAGTACTGTGACCAGGTCTGGGCACCATGCCGTAGAAGGAATGTATTGGCTTTGGAGGAGTGCAGTGTAGATTTATCAAAATGATACCTGGATTCACGGTTAAATTACTAGGACAGAGTATACAAGCCAAGTATGTATTCCTTAATAATTAATGTAGGTTCGAGGGGATTTGATATACTTTCCAAGGTATTAAGGGGAATAAACAGGGTAATTTGGCAGCTGAGGTTTCCACTGGCTGGGCAGTCCAGGCTTCAAACTGCCACTCCACTGTTGTGTACACAGGCAGAGGAAGCTTTGGGAGAAAGTACCCCAAATGGTTGGATTTTCCTTATGGTGAAATGAGTGCTAATTGGTGTCAGGCTGAAACATTGCAGAGGCTGACCAGTGAGGCTGCCAGATGCCAAGCTGGGCTATTGAAGAAACTGCCCTCTATCCCTCACCACTCTACCCATACAATCCCCATGCGCCATCCATGTTATTTCATGCCATCTCATGCTCCTACCGACTCCCATGCCCCCATTCCCAACATGTCAACCTATGCCTCTCACCAAATTACTTGACCCCTCAATTCACATGCCAATTTGGTGCCAGCTCATGCTAAATGCATGACCACCCATTCATCCCCAGCACCTGCTTCAACCCTATACCAACTTGCGCCAACTCACAACTTGCTGCCAAAATTACAAGCTGTTTGCCATTACAACCTCCCTGTTTAGTAACACAGAGCTACGCCAGGCAGACCTTAAGTCAATCCTGAGATTAAATCAAATAAAATGAATTTTAAAGTAGCTTTTACAGACTTCACCATATTAAGGAAACTGTCATTGATTAAAGATTATTTAATAGATTTAAATGTATTCAAGTACTTAACCCCTTATAAAATGATGTATTCATAACTCCACATCATTTAAGGGTAATCAATTCATATTCTGTCAATCAACATGCAAACTCACAGGCCACCACTGTAACAATAATAGGTTGTGGGACCAGTCAAACACTAGTCCTCTAATGATAGCACTCAGGCCTACATCAACAAACATCTATTGAAATTTCAAGCATTGATTCAGTTTCAATCGACAATCACAGCAAACTTTATATATAAAATATAAATAACAGCAGATTTGACAGATTGACAGTTCCAAAAGGTTTATCCACCATTTAAGTGCATTAGTGTCCAATGTAAGTAAATACAGGCAAGAGAACTTGACCTCTCCCAAGTGGGTATCTGAACCTTTGAAAGAACACTGGCATAATAGACCTTTTATTCAAATGCCTACTGTACTATGAATTGTGTTTCAAAAACCTAGATGAAGCATTTCGCTTCTAATTCAAAGCAAGTGCACTTTGAAATATTCTGCTGCTTCTATGGTTTGCTGATGTATGAAATACTTCCTGCCCCAAATTATTCCACCAAACCCATGCACCTCCTGGTGACTCTAGTGGGTGCTTGGTTTGGTGCTGGATCTTCCAGAATCAGGACTTCTGCAGCATTTTGGCTAAGGCTTCGAACATTTGCAAAATGCTGACCTGCAAGTAGAGGGTAAAGTCAAAACATCCAAGCCTGTCCTTTCAGGAGTGGTATTAAGAAGCATTTCTTCAGATAGAGCATGTGTGGAACTCTCTTCTGCAAACAGCATTTAAATTTAGGTCAATTATTCATTTTAGAACAATTTTAGATTGATAGACTTTTGTTTGCAATGATATTAAGGGATGTTGGGTTAAGGGAGATACATGAAGTTTGGTCACAAATCAATCATGATATCATTGAATAAAAAGACGTTCATGGAACTGGTCAGTGTGCTTCTGTTCAGTTGCTCTGATCAGCTGTTATCTCTGATTCAGTATGTTTGCCACAGTAGTATTCATGAGCACTAATTATGCATCTTAGTTTTATACAGTCTGATAACATGCAGGAGCCATTTCAAACTTTGCTGTTGAGTCTACTACACCCTGTAAAACTATCTCCAGCATCATGTGTTCCACCTTTGTTAGCTCCATTGTTCTAGATATTTTCTAATCAACATTTTCAGACATGTAATTGCACACCCCTGGAGCAAGTGTGACCTGAATGCAAACCTTCTGGCTCAGAGGTACAGGCACTGCCACTGCACAACAAGAGGCCTTTAACTCCATTATCCTGGACCCGTTATGTCTGTACACATTACAAGTTTGAATATATTAGCAACCGACCTCCTGACTGGGTGCAATAACATGGGAAACCTTGGACAAGACTCTATGAGAGAGTCAGCATATCAGCATTACATTTGAACCATATCCCTCAAACAGGAAAGATGAAAATGACCAAGTATTTTTCTGGAGTGATTAGTGATTTATGAGACCTTGGAGAAATAGAGTTTCAGTTAGTCTTTAAAGTCTCTTAAAATTACATATTTCAAAAACAAATCTTTGTAGTCATTCACTTGAGGGCAGTTTACTTATCTTGGATTATAAATCAGTAATTTTGTTTTCAAGTGATGTTATAGCAGGGAAATCCCTTGCTGTTGCAAATGTCAGTGTGCAAGACTGGTCTGTGAATATTTCCTTTGATAATTTATAGCTCTCACTAAATTCAGCTTGTGATCCCAAGACTCTGCCTCCTGTTTCTATCTGTTCTGCTGACAAGTCACTCAAAAAACACTGCAGATAGGTGTGACTGCCTCACTGTGCAGCCTCAGGGAGCAGGCAATGACATGAAGCTATTTGATATTAGATACCTGAACAGACACAAATGATTATTTCAAGTCAGTGTGCTTAACTGTCTTGTTGCTTAAATTGTGTTTCGCATTACCTGTATTACAAGCGTTGTCAGTTCATATAAAAGAGTATTTATTATAACATTGAAAATAATCAAATCATATTTCATGGAGGTCAGCATGTTGATTCCTAGCTCTACAAATAAATCTGCCACATTAGATCACATTGAAGAACAATCACAGAAATAAAGATTGTATCCCATAGAATCCTGGATATATTCTGTTCAGATTTGAGTGATGTGTTTGAATTTTAACGATCCTTCAAGACTGGTAAGTGAATCACTTGACATTGAAGATTAATCGCAACATTTCTAATTGTGAACATCTAAATTTTCTAAAAGCTGTGCGCTGGCCGGATTTTCCAAGGAGTGGCGATCTCACACAGGTTGCAACTCCGTCTCTTCATTTTTACAAAAGGATGGAGCCTCACGGTTATGGGAGGGTTTCCTCTCCACTCAGGGCTCCACTCAGAAACACAGAGCTGTGCTTCCATTCTGACTGTTCCCTCATAGCCAAAAACTGTCAGAACTGGAACAACCCCCCAACTTTTCACAGCAGTCAGCTCCCATATTCTAACCTTGAAAGATCTCAAAAGGCACTAACTACAGAAGGCAAGTGTGATATTAAGGTGCTGGGAGGATAGGGTGCCAGCTGGCTAGGATGCCAAGTGGGAAAGAGTGGGTACCAGCTGTGGAGGGTGCTAGGATGTAAAGAGGGAAGAGAACCATGTAAGGAATGCAGTGTTTAGGGAGGGAGAAATTGAGTTTAGCAACTGTGTGGTCTGAAAGGTTCTGGTCTGGCAGAGAGGGGGTGAGGGGAGGGGTGAAGGGCCTGGTCTGGAGGTGCTGGAGGTGAGGGGGAGGGTGGAGGGTCAGATCAGGCCTGGGGGAGCTGGGGGTGAGGAGCGGGTGGAGAGTCTGATCTTGGAGAGGAGGGGTCAGGTCCAGGGGAGGAGGGGCGTATATTGGTTCAGGTCTGGCTGGTGTGGGTTTCAGGTCAGTTTGGTTCCAGCAGCAAGATGGGACAGGCTGGGTCCAGTGTGGAGGAGTGGGGTGTGTGTGGGGGGGTGACTCTTGTCCAGTGGGTGAGGTGCAGTGGTGGTATTGGGCATTGGGGCGGCAGAGAAGGTCTCAGATGGTGGGAAGAGAGATGTCAGTTCTAGTCTGGTGGCAGGGGAAGCAAAGGTCAGCAGCAGAGCAAGGGAAGTGGTTTCCTGTCACAGGGTGGGGTTGGAGGGATGTCAGGGTCTGGGGCCATATGTTTTGTGGGGTAGTTGGTGGTGTGCGAGTTAAGTTTGGGATCAGTTGAATAATTACTCGGGAGTTTAACTACATATTCAAAGGTGTAACATTTCCTGAGTAATTAATTTACTTAATTCCATCAGGAACTTCCGTGTTATTCTGTTTAAATGGAGATTTCCTTACGAAGAGTTCTGAGTGTTGGGGAATTGCCCAGCAGAAAGTTCAATTTCCCAGGCAATTCCCTCGGAATGTGCCATGATGAGGATGCCACAGGGTCCCTTTGCACACCTTGCATCTGTGTTTGAATAACAACCATCTGTCCAGTGGAAAATCTGGGCATGTGTTATATTTAAAGAAAATCTCTTCCCCATTGGGCCCTTCCCACCCATGAAGATTGGGACAACTCCAAGGCACAGTACTGCCAAGTGAGAAAGATCGTACCAAAGGTCACCTTGTTTCTGCTTTGCTTGGGAAGTTGAATTGAAGTTGTGAGAGTAAAGTGAGCTGTGTGTAATTGGAAACTCAGTTTTTGAGCCAAAAACAAAGAATAAATAATAGCTTTTTAAAAAAATAGAGGAAAAGCACAATAGCAAATGGAAACTCTGAAAGTTGTCACTTAGCTGAGGAACTTGATCTTTGGAAGTACCATTTCGTGATAGGAGTGTGCACCTGGAGACAGGTAGATTTATAAAAGGGGAATCCAAAAAAAAAACCTTCAATCAGGGTCAGAATTCCTGCTTCCAAGTCAAATCAGACAAAATAATGCCCATTCACCTTTACAGGAGTTTTCCAGCTGAACTTCCAAGACAGGAGCTGTCCTAACTAAAGCAATCAAGTGGAGTCCAACAATCTGCACATACAATGGAGGAGTAGAACACTGAGGCCACAGGTCTGTTTGCTTCAGGAGCTGCAATGATTCTAAACATCCTAAAGAGCTTTGACTGCTACCAAGAGAAGGTAAATGTGTAAGGTACATGAAGGGGTAGGGTGCAAGTGGGTGGGATCAGGGTGTCACTTAATTGGTAATGAACTTATGATCAATCGCTCATCAGGGATTGGTTGACTCTGTGGGTTGACTGTGATTGGTTGACTGTGTGCGAAAGAATTTATTACAAGGTATGAAGCAGACATTATGGCAAATCAAGTCAGAGATAATAAGAACTGCCGATCATGGAGTCAGAGATAACACAGTGTGGAGCTGGAGGAACACAGCAGGCAGTATCAGAGGAGCAGGAAAGTTGACGTTTCGGATCAGGACCCTTCTTCGGAAATGGGGGAGGGGGAAGAGAGTTCTGAAATAAATAGAGAGAGGAGGGCTGGGGCTGGAGAATGTAGGTGGGATGGTGATAGGTGAGTGCAGGTAGGTAGTGGTACGGATTGGTCAGTGAGGTGGGAGGAGCAGATAGGTGGGAGAGAAGATGGACAGATCAAGGAGCCAGGGATGAGAGGGAGGGTTGGTCATGGGATGAGGCTGGGGGTGGAGAGATTTTGAAACTGCTAAAGTCCACATTTAGTCCATTGGGCTGTAGGCTCCTGAGGTGGAATATGAGGTGCTGCTCCTCCAGTTTATGGGTGGTGTCATTATGGCACTGGAGGAGGCCCAGGATGGACATGTCACCCATGGAGTGGAAGGGGGAATTGAAATAGTTCGCCACCAGAAAGCGCTGTCGTTTTTCGGGAACAGAGCGCAGACGGTCTACAAAGCAGTCACCGAGCCTCCGCTTGGTCTCACCGATGTAGGGGAGGCCACATCGGGAGCAGTGGATGCAATAGACCACATTGATGGATGTGCAGGCGAACCTCTGTCTGATGTGGAAGGTTTGTTTGGTGCCTGGAATGGAGGTGAGGGCGGAGGTGTAGGGGCAGGTGTTGCACCTCCTGTAGTTGCAGAGAAAGGTGCCGGGGTGGTGGGGCTTGTGGGGCATGTGGAGGACGAGGCAGTCATGGAGAGAGCAGTCCCTATGGAAGGCAGATAGGGGTGGTGAGGGAAATACATCTTTCGTTGTGGGGTCGGATTGTAGGTGACGGATGTGGCAGAGAATGATACGTTGAATGCAGAGGTTAGTGGGGTGATATGTGAGGATAAGGGGGATTCTGTCTTTGTTTTTGTTGGGGAGAGGGGGTGTGAGCGCAGAGGTACAGGTAATACAAGAGATGTGGTCGACAATATTTTTGACCACCGAAGGGGGGATGTTGCGGTCCTTGAACTAAGAGAACATCTGGGATGTTCGGGAGTGGAACGCTCCATCTTAGGAGCAGACGCAGCGGAGGCGGAGGAATTGGGAGTAAGGGATCGCATTCTTGCAAGAAGGTGGGTGAGATGAGGTGTGGTCTAGGTAGCTGTGGGAGTTGGTGGGCTTGAAATAGATGTTGGTTTCGAGGTGGTCACCAGAGATGGAGACGGAGAGGTCCAGGAAGGAGAGAGAGATATCAGAGATGGAAAATCTCCCCACCCCCGTTCTCATCCCATGACCAACCCTCCCTCTCATCCCTGCCTCCTTGACCTGACACAACCTGTCC